>NW_015781683.1:0-1175 GCF_001515625.1 Sinocyclocheilus rhinocerous | reverse complement strand
GATATGCAAAAACTGAAGGCCACAGAATTGCTTATAAATGCTAGCTTGGCGCTTCCCAAAATTCTCACTCATTGTGTTCTGCCACTGGGTTTTAATAGACTCACCATTTGCTAGTCTCTTTCCAGTGTTTCACTCCCAGGAGTGAATCTCCATTGATTTAATAGGTGCCGGGAATCATTAGAGCTCTATTGCTACACCATTCACTGAGCATGATGGAGCACTTGCCTACCTGTAAATAAAGGTGAGGCAGGTGAACGCAGAATTGAACACTGCCTATATCTCAAACCTGAGGAAAGTTTAATAAACGTGCAGTTTCTGTTAGCAGAACCTTTGCACTTAGAAGGTCGACAACACGCCAATTAAACAGCACTGGCTGAGAAACAGTCTGTTGGGTTTTGAGAGATGATTGTTTGGTGCCAACGAGCTCTTGGCCTTCGCTGCCTCTGCTCTGCGGCAATATTGAAGTGCGCTCCATCATGACAGGAGATGCATACTAAACCGAACACAAAAAACGACTGCACTGGATCAAGCACAGCAGTATGCCACAGACTGGATCTCACTGGGGAATGACTTGCTAATCTTCTCCAAATAGAGATGTTGCTCTGGGATATGTTGGGGTGATGCACAGGTACAAAGTATGACGTTTTGAAAGCTAAAAGTATAATAGGGGGATAATTATCTGTGTTAAAACACTTACAATATGTATAAATTCTTTTACAGCTCAAAAAGGTGAATGGTATGAGGAACAAGTCTGAAGTAAGTGACTGAATAAATATTAGAGCTGTCAGTCAATTAATGCTATGTGAGTTTATTCTGATTATTTGTGTCCTCCATCAGCATGGAATGCATTGTTTTGAATTCAGAGAAATTCTAAAAAGTTTTGCAGGGAGCAAGAAGTGAATAAGTTAGGAGACAGCACGCCAGAAGAAAGCTGATCACAACACAAAGCCTCCACAGATGCGTTTATGATGGCTCAAACTTGACTACACCAGCTTATATAACACAATGTTTTTTGTATGCTTTTTGGAGTGTACAAAATATTTTGTACTTCTTGAAAGTTTTCCGAAGGGCATAAAAACTATGTAACTAAGCATGAAATCAAAACTGATTAGAACACAATTCCACTGCATAATTCAGTCAGTGTTGTTAGAAAGAAACTTTCTTTTTCTACGTTG
>NW_015781682.1:0-1175 GCF_001515625.1 Sinocyclocheilus rhinocerous | reverse complement strand
ATTTCTTTATTATTATTATTATTATTATTCATATATTTTTTTACTGTGTAGACTTTTTTTTACCTCAGATTTTCACCTCTGGTCTTTTGGCAAAGTTGTTTAAAATAACATGTTCTAATAATAATTAAATTCAATGAATTATTCACAATAAATCCAGAGAGTTAAAATTTTCATCTTTTAAGGATCTGAAATTGGCTTTAATAGTGGATGGGTGCACTATAAAACCACTAATCCTAGACATATACATTATTTGTGAATAACCTCTCTTTAGTGAAATGTTTATCCTTAGGCTAATACTTTCTTTTTCTCCCAGAGCTCATTACTGCCTAAACAGAGGAGGAGGAGAAATCACATTAAACTTCAAAAGAGCCCAAACCACAGGGGTGAACAAAGAGGAGATGAGAGAAAATTGGGTAAAAAGTTTCGCGGGAGTTTCAAGGTATAAACAGAGATTATGAAATCATGAATAATGGAACATACGATAGCAGACAGGGTGGTTTCAGAATGGAAGGAAGTTTAAACTTTATCCATAGATGAGAAAAAATCACAACAGAGGGAGGCCAAAAGGATGATTTTTTGACTAAACACAAATAATGAACCTGCAATATCAAAAAGACTGAAATAAGACCCATCTGGATTAGTTTAGAGACTTGATCTGATGCCAAACGCCAAATGTGATTTATCTGGGAAAACCACTCAAACATAGAAATTCCCAGTTTAGACATCACTCTCGTCTGTCATATAGACAGCTGTGTAATTCTCACAACCAAAGCAAATTCAGGAGCTAATGTGATACACATTCTCAGCGAGCTCTGCGCTCCATCAGACACCACGACTCTCCTGACATTGTTTTTTTTATCTCATGAGGATGTTCTCCTGCATGACTGTGTGTCCTTCAGCAAAGCTCTGTTCAAAGATGGCCTCAGTGTTTTGATAGATGAGAGGCACCATTGTCAAGTCTGGTCTGGTGTTCAGTTAGGCCAGACAAATTTCATTATTAACTTCACACTCTGTCTGTCTGTGTTCTGTATATGTGAGTGTGTGCGGGTAAATGATGAGAGCATTGGTCTCTGTCTGTCCTTAAAACAGGAAGAGAAATCAGTATGAGAGCAGCATTAGGCCTGACAATAAAACACGAATGAATATAGAACTATATGTAAAAAAATTATATATTT
>NW_015781681.1:0-1175 GCF_001515625.1 Sinocyclocheilus rhinocerous | reverse complement strand
CTCGGGCCCTCAGTAGGGGGCATTGAGTCATATGACAGGGCCGGGGGCCACAGGATGTGACATCAGCGCGGTCTGGGTGCCCGTCTGCTCACACCAGGCGCTTGATCTTTCCCATTTGGCCGTTCAGAGCTGGTGACGGACAGAATGAGTGACAGCACTCACTCACTCACTCATGACTAGAGCTCATTATCACCTCCTGATCTGTCTGCTGTTTCACACACACACACACACACGCTCATGCACATACATGCATACTTAGTGGAGTTTTATATAAAGCTAATATGACTGGAGAAAAGTTTTATACCCAAAATATAATTAAACACGTTTCATAGATTTATTCATTAGCTTTCATAGTATTCAGGCAGAAACGTTTTGTGTTTTATATGCAACACCATAAATGTGTATGTTTCATATGTATGTTTCAGTCACCAGTCATTTCCAGTTCAACGCAGCTCTCTGCTTCTGCAGAACCCGGCGGTCCTGCTGACATCTGTCCGTACTGATCTTTGCTCTGCCGTTCAGACACATATTTATAGTTAAAATGACTGACAGATAGAGACGGAGGGAAAGTTGTGTGGTTTAACACCTAGATGAGGCTGGCATCCTAATGACAGCTCATCTGAGAGCTGAGCACAGGAGAGGAGGAGGAGAGCTGTGATGATATATGTGAGGTGCATGCTGGGGGATTCCTCTCGCTGCTGGAGGTGTCATGGTGTTGGTGTCTGCTGAAGGGTTTGTGGTCACCTCTTGACTGCTTTTCTCACAACACGTCTCCATGTTCATTTAGCAGCGCAGTGCGAGTTATTTTACTGAAAATAAAAAATTGTGCTGAATCGATTTGATCTTTGTGACATCATCAACCTCCATAATGACCATTGTGATGTCACAGGGTTTGAGTCCGCATTAGAATGTATTCACTGTAAATTTAGAATTTTAGAATTTGGCTCATTTGTTTTCATGACTTTCAAAACATATTTTCATGAAACATCTCTATTAACTCAAACAAGAGGAAAAATCAATATGTCTGATATTCACAATGATGTTCCTGGTGATATAAAATTAAACAAGATTATAAGTATTTTGATTATTTATGCACTTTTTAGATATCGTTTGATTAGACTCAGTTGATTATTCTTGATAATGTGTCTCGTGTGTATGGAAATGTTGAGACAGAT
>NW_015781680.1:0-1174 GCF_001515625.1 Sinocyclocheilus rhinocerous | reverse complement strand
GAGATAGAATCATGAAGAGAGGTGTTAATTTGCACTAAGTATCAAAAAGGGAAGTCTGTCAGAGAAGCTGCAGTGGGTGGCAGACGGTGTTAAATTCACTTCAACTATGTGCTTGTTCAATCCCTGCGGTTTTTCCTTTTTCTTATTCCAATATCTTGGAATAAAAGATATTAAAAATATTTTTAAAAGATATTACTGAAATGTAAAACAAATGACAACAGATGTATTGTGTAATGCAAATAAACTCCAAATGGCAAATGTAATCTCTTCTTAATGGATAATAAAGCTGATCTGAACAAAATTCTATTAACAGAATTTTCCTTTTCCTTAATTTTCCTCATGGTTTTTACTCCTCAGATAAACATGAGACCAAACTGAAGGGTGTCATCTACTTCCAAGCCATAGAAGAGGTGTATTACGATCACCTGCGCAGCGCAGCTAAGGTAATGAGTGAACTGATGTCGTGCTTTTTCAACACCTCCTGTTTACTGTCAGCATCAACAAATCAAGCTCCATACCACTCACACTACAGCACCAGCTTTGGTGAGCACACAGTGAAAGTTTAAACAGACAGGCGTCTTTTTATAAAGAGAATTTCTTACAGCAGTAGGCAAAAGAGATCAAAGGCGAACTTCATGTTCATGTACATTTCGTCATGCTTTCTTTTTTTTCACTTCAGCGACATGCCTTTTTTTCCCCCCTGCCCTGCTGTTCTCCGTCTTCTTGCACTTTAACGCACACTTTGTCTTTTTTTTCTGTTCTTACAGAGTCCGAATCCTTCGCTAACCTTCTGTGTGAAGACTCATGATCGACTTTATTTCATGGTGGCACCATCCCCAGAGGCCATGCGTATTTGGATGGACGTCATAGTAACAGGTGCCGAGGGCTACACGCAGTTTATGACCTGAGGGAGAGTGGATGCAATTCTGCCTGCTGTGATCTGAGAGCGGACAGGACTCATTTAATAGGACGTGCAACATATGCAAAATTATGTTTAAAAAACTTCAGCCAGCACTGACTGATGTCTTTGTCATCGTGACTAGAGAAGAACTGGATGCAGGCTGGCCTGATGACGACGTATTATTGTGCAACTGTTGGTCAGATTTTATGTCACTAAAAAGAGAAGTTGAAAAATATATATATGTGACCCTGGAGCACAAAACCAGTCTTAAGT
>NW_015781679.1:0-1172 GCF_001515625.1 Sinocyclocheilus rhinocerous | reverse complement strand
GTGTGTGTGTGTAACGTTACAGTGCCATTATATTTTGTTCCCATGTATAATATTCTTACCATTTAACATTTTGAGCACAAGTATAAAAATCATCTCAGACTTGCATTATTAGGAGATTTGCACCACTTAAACACCCAGAGCACATCATTTACTGAAAAGAAGGAATTACTATAAATTAAGTCAACAAGTGAAAACATCAGTGTTTTCATCAGTTATAGTTTTGTTCATGACGATTTCAAAATAAACGTCCTAACCCCCGCTCTGATTTTGCATGTTCACATGTTTGGTGATTTAGGACCCTTTAAAATCAAATGTATTTAGGCAATTATTAAAAGATTTGGTTTTAATATCCTGTGGTAAAAATAAAGTTCAACAGTCGCTAGACCATTGGCGCCCTCTAAGGTTTAACAGGTTAATCCACAATCATTATTACAATAAAAATGACTTTTTAAGCTTATTTCTGTGGTAATCCTTAAAGTGTTTTTTTTCTCAATTTAAAACAGTTGCCTGATGGGCACACAAATACTGTTACCTCATGCATTTTAGCAGTATTATTCAATAATATAAGGCATCCTATTTTTAATACTTTTTTGATCCGATCATTATTTCCACATTATTATACATGTATGCATTTATTGCAACTGCTAGCATAGTGTGTACTTTATGATCTTTTTGTCTGCCTGGATGTCTGAGCAACGGTAATATGAGATTAAATGAGTTTACCATACATCACAGTTTAAATCACAATCACATCAATCATAAAATGACTTTTTGGTCAAATTATGCAGCCCCACAAACAACCACAGCAAACCTGGAGATCTGAAAAATCGCTGTTTTCATCACGATGACATTTTCCCAAATTTTATATATAATTGTGATCATGGTTCTAGGAGCCTGGGGACTAAATGAATAGTTTCTTCACCAGAAGGCCTGATAAACTTCACACTTGACAGACCATTATTTTTAAATTCCTCTAGATATTACAGGATTTGTCAATTTCATCTTCAGAAACTGTTTTTCTGATTCACTTTCAACGGTTTCAGATTGTACAACAACATACAGCCGCCAAGCAAACTCTCCTCTGGCTGTGACTACTCTATGTTCAAGGTGAACAGGACATCACTTTCTGCCTATTTTATTTTATTTTATTTTATTTTATTTTATTTTATTTT
>NW_015781678.1:0-1175 GCF_001515625.1 Sinocyclocheilus rhinocerous | reverse complement strand
CGTTACAAAGCTATAGCTGATAGCTATAATAGTTTAAACAGAGCTCATTCTCATCCAAGAAAACAAGCAATACATTTGTTACCAAAAAGCTACAGTGCATACTTACAGAACATATCAATTTTAGTTTAATGCTCAGTAACTGCCTCCAATATGAGACAGCACTCTAGGGAAGTAATCTCGGCACCTTTTCTGACTGTGTAATATCACATGCATCGTGGTCGTAAAACAGTGAGTCAACACCACTGTCTGAAACACTGTCTTTAAGACATCTATGATACAATATAGGGTCTTAAAAAGGTCCTTAAAAAGGTCTTATCAGCACAGACATTTTTTAATTGATAAAGTCATGGCATTAAATGTTGCATGCTTTGCAAAAGAATAAGATTTTTTTTAAAAAATAAGAAGAAGAAGAGGAGGAAGAAGAAGAAGAATCGTCTTACTCAGTATTTGTTTTCCAATACAAATATCCTTAACATCCTTAAATCAAGATACATTTACTAGAGATGCAAAAGTAAAACGAAGTTTTGAAAACGTCTGAAAAATTAAGTTACTTTAAACTTAAATCAAGAACAAATATCTGTCATAATGAAAAAGTGTTTCCCCTTTGAATTAAATAGATTCTTCTGAGCTTGTTGGCAGTTATTTGTTCTTGTTTCAGTCATAAACTCAATTTATTTCACAGAAAAGAGAAGTGAAAAGTGAAGTTATTTCTACTATTATTTCCTTAGTGGTTGGGAGGTATTCAGTCCTTAAGGTTTCTTTCTTTCTTTCTTTACATTTAGACATTTACATTTAGAGAACATAGTTACATTTTATATTCTTTTAAATTAATTCCTTACATTTTCTCTACTTGGTCTTAAAATGGTCTTAAAAATGTACCTTGATAAGCCCTACTGAAACCCTGATACTGTATGCTGCTTCATAAGTGTAAATCAATAACAGTCTATTTCTCTTGCAGTCATGAGTATGTTGAAAGCTACCATTTTGAGAGTTTCTATAAAGTCAAATCGCCACCTAAAACATAATGGGCCCTTTTAACGATCAAAGCGCAAGGCGCAGGTGCACTTGGGGTGTGTCCAAATCCACTTTTGCTAGTTTAACGACAGGAAAAAATGGTCGGCGCACCCAGGGCATGGTCTAAAAGGGTTGTCCCTATTCTCTTAATGAGTAATGGA
>NW_015781677.1:0-1174 GCF_001515625.1 Sinocyclocheilus rhinocerous | reverse complement strand
GTAAAATGGCTTACCTGAAGGGTTTCTCTTGTTACATATGCTATCTGTGATTCTGTTAGTGGCCCAGTAACTGTGGAGACATATTTAGTGTGCATTAGCAGTAATATAATCTAAACAAAATCTATGAAAATCCCATTCATATTAGATTATTAGCTAAAATAGCCTGAATACAATTTAAATGTCTAAACGTTATAAAAGTGTGTACACATCAGTTGAAAAATGAGGCATGAATAACTTCAGCACATTCGGCTTAAGCTTAAACTTGTTTAAATCAAGAAGACACATAACACTGATCCTTCTCATGCCACATTGAAAAAAAAAGTTGAACAAAAGCACCACTAATTGGTTTTATCCAGCAGACCAAGGACGAGATTATCAAGAACGCAAGAAACAATGTGACTGATTACACGTCCAACCTGAGAAAATACAGAGCTGAATTATTCTACAACTCTAAATGGACTACTGATGAAAATAACAGACTTGAAACTTTACTAAAGAAAATTCAAAAGGCGCCTGAGAATCTCATTTGTCTTCCAAAACAATGCAGTATGTTTGACGGTTCAGAGTCTCTGACACTTCAGCAGTGCAGTTAATCTCCTTTAAGTCAAGAGACAGTTATTGCTGATTAAAATGTCACAAAAACAGGAAATGTGCTAATGGGAAGGAGTGAATAATAAATGGGCTGAAGGAAGAGAGAAAGAGACGGGCTTAAAATGATGAAATGGTGTCCACAACTCATTTTACATTTGAAATGTGATGCAAAAAAATAAGAGGGTGAGGTAATGTCATCTGAAAAGGAAAGTTGTTTCTGTGCAATTTTTTTAATTGATAAAAAAATATGAATATTAAAAAGATTTTCTTTTCATTAGCATTACCATTTTTTTATTTCATGTCGAGTAAAAGATTTTAAGTGAATTACACTACCATTCAAACGTTTGGGGTTTGTCATTTATTTGATTACAAATACAGTAAAACTGAAATTGTGAAATATTGTTACAACAGTCTTTTTCTCGTTTGTTGTATTTTAAAATGTAATTTCAAAGCTGAATTTTCGATCCTTCAAAAAATATTCTAATATGCTGATTTGCTGCTCATGAAACATTTCTTATCATTATCAATGTTGAAAACAGTTGTGCTAGTTAATATTTTTGTTGAAACCATTTTTTTACATTGT
>NW_015781676.1:0-1174 GCF_001515625.1 Sinocyclocheilus rhinocerous | reverse complement strand
TCGCCGTGCGTTTCCCTGAAAATAATTACACACCTCAGAACGTTCGTCAGCCAATCAGATTCAAGCATTCAGCGGCCCCGTAGTATAATATTAGTTATTCCATAGTAAACATTTCAAGCTCTAATTTGACGTATTTCATCGGAACAGGATTGCGGGACTAGATTTTATCCATGAGGAATTTATTGGATTGTAAAAAATGGGAGGTTTTTACATTTTTTACATTGAATCGGCACAATAAATTCAGGAACATGCATTGTTAAAGTCAAGAGGGTGAATTGCCATTGAATCTGGATGATATGCCATTAAATTTGGACGATTTCACAATCCTGTTACAAACATTGTGGAACCAGATTTTATTAATGAGGAATTGGAATGTGAAAAATTGACATTATAAAAACAGGAATATAGAGAACAGGAGGGGTTGAAAGTTCGACAGAGTGATTTTTTTTTTATAAAAGATTACAAAGAAACTATTTGTTTATTTTACAATAATGTGCAATGATAAATCAGCACAATATAATCAGGAATTATGAAAGTCAACAGGGTGAAATTCTATGTCCTGCCATTATATTTGGACAAAGGTTTTTCGTCACATTGTAGGAGAGCATGTGGGTGTCTAGAATCCCAGGATTCTCCATCAGTGAAATAGCCAGTGCTAGGAAAGATACGCCGGTCCTGCTCGGAATAAATCACTTTTCCATTGTGTGCGTGAGATGGGGCTGTGCAAGGCCAGATGAAGAAGAAGAAAGATGGAGGGACAGGGACGCTTCAGCGGCTTAATGGAGTTGTTTTCAGCCCCGGTGCAGCTCAATCTTGCTCTCAGGGACCCCACGCGTTCCGTCTGCCTTTTTAGTGCGGCTTTGCGAAGTATGTAAACCTCAGCTCAAGCAGTATGTACACTAGTAAATATACCAATTGGATCCATTGGTACTTTGGCTTGTGAGTTAGAGCTTGTACGAGCACTTAATTTGAATAGTCAGCGAGTTATCCGGGAAATGTTTACCTTGTGTAGATGACTGTCCAAATGCTGTGCAGCATCAGCATTGCCAAATTCATGCTGCTTGCACTTTCATAAACTGTGCAAAAACAGTCATATGCCACTTGCTTCTTATACAGTAGTTACTATATATTCTTCTGTTTCATGGCGTTTTTGTGGTTTGTATGTGAATGCTCC
>NW_015781675.1:0-1156 GCF_001515625.1 Sinocyclocheilus rhinocerous | reverse complement strand
TTACCCGCATAGCGACACACGACAAACAGCCACAACATCCGGGCATCATAGTAGCAACTTCTGTTTGTAGCAACTTTTATTTTGTGACTCTTTAGAGAGTCATCTACTGATTGCAGTATTTTACAGCATTTCCTTGTAAAACACATTCAAATAATCATTGTTTTATTTACAACTTCGACAAATCTGTGTATATAGTGATGAAAGTGTTTCTTTAAAAAAAATATAAAGGAAAAGAACTAGATTCTTATTGAAACTGTGTTGAATGAGTTTATAGTATTTTCCCATGTTCATCAAGAGAAGAATATTTAGCAGATGTTAGTATGAACAGTAATTAGGTAACTATTTATAGTAACTTTTATTGAAAAAACAGATTTATATATTTTCTGAAGAAAATGTGGTTGCTATAGCATTAGTTTCTTTGACTTTGAAAGGTGGTTTCTAGGGCATTCTGGGTGACTGCAGGGAAGTGTGTTACAATGTCAGTCTATATGGGTTTTTACTGCCTGCTTTATCATCCGCCAGGTCAAAATCAATTGTTTATAGACTAAATAGCACAATTTAGCAAACACCACAAATTATTATAAAGTGTAATGCTTAACAGCTGTGCAGTTTGAAGTATTTAGTCTTATCTTGGACTTGAGCTAAAAATGAACTCTCACGCACACACATAACCCCTAAAACAACACTCTCCCCCCCTCTCATCACGTCTGCCTCCGTGCATCTCTGATTACACAAAAAAACCATATGTGTGTTGCTGTAACTCTTCAAAATCACCCCAAAAAAAGAGTTTCCAGACCCTCACAAAGACTCATTGTCACAATGTCTTTAAAAGGCTAAATATAAACTATGGTTGTTCAGAGTGTGTGTGTGTGTGTGTGTGTGTGTGTGTGTGGTCATGCTGCAGCAGTGTTAGATTGTATAGTCATGACATCATCTGGAATCCCACACACTCATGTTTATATTAATCAGCTCAGGAGCACTGTATCGCTGCTCTGCACCACGTTTAGTTTCTGTCATATTCATCGGAGTTGCTGGTTTCAAATTACTGGAGAACTTAAAGCTCCTGTAAGCAATTTTTTAAATCCCACACATAAAATATCCCCACTACCTGATAGATAGCGGCCCCACAGAATATTTGGATGCTTAAGACGCATTT
>NW_015781674.1:0-1172 GCF_001515625.1 Sinocyclocheilus rhinocerous | reverse complement strand
CATTACTCCAGTCTTCAGTGTCACGTGATCCTTCAGAAATTATTCCATTATGCTGATTTGCTGCTCAAGAAACATGTATTATCATTATCAATGTTGAAAACAGTTTTGCTGCTTCATATTGTTTAGTGAAAATTGTGATACTTTTTTTTCCAGAATTCTTTGATGAATAAAAAGTTCAAAAGAACAGCAGTTTTTTTCTTTTTTCTTTTGTCTTTACTGTTACTTTTGATCAGCTTAATGCATCCTTGCTGAACAGAGGTATTAATTTATTAAAAATTAAAAGTATATATATCGTACTGACCCCAAACATTTGAACTGTACTCTCAATGTACAATAAATTAAGTAATAATAAATAAATAAAAATAAATTTTACTGGAGATAATTGTGAAATCGGAAGTTCCCATCTAACTCCATCTGTCCATTGAACAGCACTATATCTTCTGCTCGGATGTCCCGGTGCCCAGGATCGCTGTGACGTTTTCCCTGCAGGAAGTAGAGGAGATTTTGAGAGACTGCGCTGCGTATCGAGGACGAATGGAGACGATTGCTTGACACAGCGCCACCAGCAGGGAGGAGCAGGTACTGCACCTGTCATCATGCTGATTTGAATGATTTGTGGAGATTTGTTTTGGAGATGTTGATAGGTTGTAAGTTAATGATGAGGTTTTTAAAATAGCTCATCCAGGTTAAATGTTTATATGTCTACAGTATGCTTCCTGAATTCAGAGCCAATAATGGTGCAGAGCCGGTGCTGTTGGCATGGCAACAGATGAGATTTTAAAAGCCGGTCCATTAACCCAGTTTCATCAGGACACTCTGACCTGGGCTAAAATCTGCTTTATTGTTTTGCGCTGAAGTCTGTCTTCCTTCATTTTCACTCTCTCTCTCTAACTTGTGTTTTGTCAGGCCATGTGGACTGAACAGGCCCGACAGGAGCTCATTAACCAGGTCAGAGTGTCAGCGGCCAAGACCCTGGAGAGAATCAGAGGTCAGAAATCTGTCCCATCAGAACGCACACACACGCACCCGATGCTGTTAGCAGCTTCTGTCTGGGTAAAATTAGTCTTGCGTAGCCAGACTTGACTTTCATCATAGTTCCATGTCCCAAATAGCACCCTTCTAAATTATGAAATAAGAAATGGGACTGCAAGTTCACGTTGAGTAAGCCATTC
>NW_015781673.1:0-1173 GCF_001515625.1 Sinocyclocheilus rhinocerous | reverse complement strand
AATAAAAACTACAAAAAAGAATGTATATGTAGAGCTTTGTATAGTTTTGTATCACAAATACACTAATGGTAACTTGTTGTCTTGAGTAAGAAGGCACTCACGGATGGTTTGGATTTGATCATGTGATCGGGTCGTTTCTTGCCGCAGCAGTAGCGCATGGCGTCTCTCGCTTCTTTATTGAACACCACGCGGAAGAAGAAAATAAACGGCCCCTGAAACACAAACACACATGCGATCATCAGACGCTAGGCTCAGGTGTTCTGAGAGATTGCTGGGGCATTGATGAGCTCATGGTACCTGAGCGCAGCAGAATCCGGCGAACAGATAGTGGAAGAGAATCATGTCGCTGTTGACCGAGAGCAACGCCAAAATACACGTTATGGTCACCAGCAGCAACACGGCACATGCCGTCCTCAGACCCGCCCTGCACACACACACACATGCTTTAACACACACTACACACACACACTTCAGGATTGAGTGTGAACGAGACTCACGCCGGCACGTCTCTCGTCTCGCTGCTCTTCCGCTGGAGCGAACACGAGGCTCTCGATGCCATGATGTACAGGAACACGTTCATCTGAGAGAGAAACACACGCTTTCATACTCAGTACAGACTAGCGGAAGCATGCAGACTAGGACTGAAACCATTAGTCGACAAAAAACTCAACAAATATTTTTTGTTGTCGAATAGTCTTTTGATCTCATTTGACCTAATGCCTGCAGTAACACGGTTTGACCAGTGTGGCGCTGTTGCACAAGACTGTTAAGGCCCGTTCACACCAAGGACGATAACTATATAGTTCTAAAAATCGTTCTCAATATAAAGCCTTGTGTCTAAATAAGTTATGTTCCAAATCCTGGGAGATTTTATTCAGGGCATTATACCACAAACAGCCACCGGGTGCCATGCAAACTCCACTGAATTTTTTAATGCATTTTTCTGTCACAAATGTCTAAATTTCTCTGTCAGTATTACTTCTATCACAAAATATGGAATCTTGAGACTCAGACCTTTCCGATGATATGCATTTTGTTAAGATTCTAAAAAGCTTTGATTGTAAAATACCATAATACATTTTGTAATATGACACTTGACCCCGCCCACTAAGGGGGAGGAGCCCACTCAAAGATTTTAAAGTACCATTTCCATGGTAACGCAATGTCCGATTT
>NW_015781672.1:0-1174 GCF_001515625.1 Sinocyclocheilus rhinocerous | reverse complement strand
AGTGTTTCACCTGCCTGTTTAAAAGTCTGCGCTGACCAACTGGCCTCCATCTTTACACAGATTTTCAACAGATCACTGGAGCTGCGTGTAGTCCCCTCCCGCTTCAAGCCTCCACTATCATTCCGGTCCCCAAAACAACCACACTTTGTTTAATGTTAAACACCCCTAACAAATAAATATCATATCTCCAAGGGATTTAACACAGATCATTCTATATTTGGAATACAGAACAAACATTCATTTCCTATGAAGCTGCTTTGAATGATATGTATTGTCATAAGGGCTATACAAACAAATGGGAAATTAATTGAATTCAGTGACATGTTTGTTATGGTGCATTGTGACACTTTCAGTATTTTGCTAATGTTTAGGCATGATAAAACAGTTTCTGAGGGATGTGGACTGGGGAGAATTGGACTATCTGATCGTAGACACGCCTCCAGGAACATCTGATGAGCATTTGTCCATCGTGCAGTATCTCAGCAGCGCTGGCATCGACGGAGCCGTCATCATCACCACCCCGCAGGTGAACAGCTGAACAGCAGCACTCAGATGTTTGAAACGCTGTGCATGTTCCAGGAAGTTGCTTTTATATGTTGTGATCTAGTTTGCATTATAAAAATAAAATATTAAAATAAAAAGATTTGCATTCAAAAAAATTGTTTGATTTTAATCATGAGTTCAGATGTATTGACGTTTGAGGAACAAGGTTTTCACACTTAACTGAAAGTTTAAAAAATATTTTTATTTCCTGCACACTAACAGTGAAGTGGAACTCGGTGTGAACAATGTATAAAAAAGAAAAAAAGTTATGTCTTCAGACAAATTGCACACATGCTTGAAGCCATCATTCATTTCTCAGAGCTAAGCATTTGAGCTTTGCAGTTAATTATTAATCAAAGATTATTATTGTTTATAGTCTTTCATTGCAATTCTGTGATAGGACACAGAAATGCACTTACACTTCCTTAAATAAATAGCCAAAGGTCACTGTTTGTTTGTTGTTGTTGTTGTTGGTAGGCAGTATTTTGCAAAACCAGACTGTGTTGGAGCAATACACTTTAAGTTAAATATTTGTTTTGTAGGTGTTAGGGTCACCCTTGTTGTGGCACTTTGCTGCCACTACTGCACATGAGAAGAAAAGTAGCAGCCAACTGAAACAATTTTGGGTAAC
>NW_015781671.1:0-1174 GCF_001515625.1 Sinocyclocheilus rhinocerous | reverse complement strand
AAGTTATTTTATGGTTTAGTGTTTAAATTGGTGACAAATTCGTACGATTTTGTATAATATCATTCATATGTTTTCTAATGACAGCTCATGCCAGTTGTACAGATTCATGCTTTTTAATCTTATGTTTTCCTATTAATCATGTTGTACAAAATTGCAACTTGATATATTACTTACATTTTCTACTCAGATGGGGTTGATCTCAACAACATCTCTAACTCTGCTCCAGAATCTGAAATCAATTTCATCTCAAACATTTCATTCATCCTCGTCCGAATGATCCCAGCTACCTCAGCTAACAAAAAAACACCATTTATGAAAATTCAAAATGTCCAGTTTTTAAATTTTTTTTTAAAAACGTTTAGTGAACATTCCATTTTCGAATTGTCTGCATGTTTTTAAACAAGAAGTAACACTTAAAAAATGTTAGACGAGCATCCAACTAAAGCATCTTAGAAAAAAAGTTTCATAAATAACTTTTTTTTTTTTTTGCGTTAATATTTTGAGAACATTATTATAGACCAGAGCTAACATTCTATTAATGTTACTTAAATAGCATTTGTTCATAACTTTAAGAGAACGTTCTGGCAAGGTTCTCTTATGAACAAATGTTCTTTAAGTAACGTTAATAGAATGTTAGCCCTGGTCTTGTTGCCAGAATGATGCCAGTTAGCTCTATCCATATTCACTTTCTAGCTCTATACTCTTTATTTTTATTATTAAGGAATTTTTAGTAGAAACAGACTGAATGATTTGACCTAAAGGTTCACCCAAAAATGAAAATCCTGTCATCATTTACTCACCTTCTTCAGGTCGTTTCAAACCTGTATGCATTTCTTTCTTCCAAAAAAGAAGATATTTAGAAAAATGTGTGGCCCTTTCTGACTTCCATAGTATTTGTGTCCATCCTATGGAAGTCCATGGCTACCAGTAACTGGCTTTGGTTACCAACATTCTTCAAAATATATGCTCTACAGAAGAAAGACACTCGTGCAGGTTTGAAACCGTTTTTAAGACATGTATGTCTCCTAACCTTAAGTCTCAGCACTAAAATGTTTCTCTGGGATGTTGTGCCTAATGCAGCATCTCCTTACTGAAGTTATAAATGGTAGCAGCACTAGGCAACCACGGGGGTTGCGAACAGGGTAAAATTACAATATGCAAACAGTGTGGCTGC
>NW_015781670.1:0-1174 GCF_001515625.1 Sinocyclocheilus rhinocerous | reverse complement strand
GAATTTCTGTAAAAAACAAAGTATACTTTACAAATGCTAGTCTGTGGCAAAAAGCTGC
Source organism: Sinocyclocheilus rhinocerous (assembly GCF_001515625.1). Taxonomy (NCBI): domain Eukaryota; kingdom Metazoa; phylum Chordata; class Actinopteri; order Cypriniformes; family Cyprinidae; genus Sinocyclocheilus; species Sinocyclocheilus rhinocerous. The sequence goes on along the minus strand of NW_015781670.1, from coordinate 1,116 downwards.
TTGTAGCCAACGAACACACTAGTTTGAAACTGATGTAACCGGCCAGCATTTAGGGGTTTTGGGATTGTTGCTACAGACAGGAGGAGAATGATCTTGTAATCTACACCTAGTTTGTATTTAGTTGTGGAAAATGGTCACCAGCACAACAGAAAACAATAAACTGTGAGGATTAAATGTGCACAGGGGGGGCGTCTTTCTTTGCATGCGCTTGGACTCAGCTCTTGTAATCATTCAAGCGTAGGTTGGACAACTTGGCAACTGCGTGTCAACCCATTTAAGGCTACATACCACCCTTATTATGGCTGTGGCTTGTGGAGATATGATCTCAGATCAGGTTGGAGAGCGCAGGGGATTTCATGTCTGCTCGATAAGGCTGAGGCCTGTATGACTGTGTTTATTTGAGCTCCGTCTGGCTCTCTACTTACTATGAGCTCACACTTCTCAGGCTGAGCTTAGCCAGGCCCGACGCCTCTTCTCTTTGCTCTCTTGCCGTCACTTTCTCTGTTTTCCCATCATGCAGTCCTGTTGCATTTCTCACCTCCGCACCATCCCTCATGTCTCTGTGAAGAGCCGAGGCCTCGGACTCAACACACTGGGGCCAGACACTGTTTTAAAGCCAAAAGAACAATCCTCCATGGACACATTGGCCGTTATGGGTCTGGAGTTTGGGAAGCTCTGCTCTACCTAATGAGTACAGTTTATTTTTCTTGGTTTGTTTGCTACATTTTAGAGATCTACAAATCATAGGTTTGCCAAAACAAACAAATCCCCTCCTGAGATGTTTCTTTCATCCGCAGTTGTCAGGATGGGACCACTCGAAGGAAGATGTTTGTTTTGATCTGAAGCTTGAGTTACTTAATCCAGATGTGCTTTCTCAGAGTTGAGTAATTCTGCTGTCAAACGCAGGGGTCAGTGCTGTGGCAGTTTGACCTTGACCAGTCAGCTCGTGTTTATCTGGTCCCATCTGAAAATAAGACAAAAACTTTAGCTAAAACAAAAAATGTGTACAAATGCAACAAAATGAGAATTCTTGCTGGAACCAAACATTCTGAAGCAGCTTCAAACATGGCTCATGCATTGAATTTTGATGTTAATAAAGCAATATCACATGAGCCA
>NW_015781669.1:0-1174 GCF_001515625.1 Sinocyclocheilus rhinocerous | reverse complement strand
ACCTTTTTCATGATATTCAAATTTTTTGAGATGTACCTGTATTTATATATATATATATACTTTTTTACTTTTTTATCACAAGTATCATGAAGTCTCATGGCTACAATGAAGATGACAAAAAGAAGCAATTTGACACTTGTTTTAAAAATATTGAAAAATCATGTCTAATTTTAATTGTTTAAAGAGTTCATATGATGGTAAATGCAATCTTTGTGGGCCGCTCATATCATTTTAGAACAAAAGCATCCTGTTTTGTTGCAAGAATACAATCTAATGTAATTCTTTCAGCATGAAGTCACAAATCAGTTTCTCTGCCAGAGCAGTTGTCGTGACGGGAAGCTTCTGTCTCATGCAGCAAAGAGAATCTCATACGCCATTCACAACATGAGACGAGAGATAAAGAGAGCCCTGTAAAAGTGAAGACGGCAGCGCTCAGTTGGACATGACAGTCATTTGACTCCAGCAGGAAGAGGGAAGATCCGAACAGTCACTTTAACACCGGGCCGCAGAAATTGAGTCGGGTAGAGAAAACCGAGAATAATTGACGCAGTATCTGCACATGGCCAGTCGTGCTGCTTTAGAGGAAGATCTGCTGGATGTGACCGTCTGATGGAGAGGACCAATACTTCTGTAGGGAAGGAAAGAAGGCGATTCACAGACGGGCACTTAAAAGAGCCACAAATTATTCATCACTTATTTTAAAGGCTTCTCCTAGAAGTGCATATTAACGGATATGAAGAAATGTGTATTTAATCATCAAAAGTGAATTTTGACACATTAACTGCAGGATAGCGAAACAGCATTTTTAATGACACAAAGGAAAATGTTTTTGCTTTTTCATAGACCTCGTTTAGTATTCAGTTAATTTGTTTCGTTTTAGTATCAGATGTTTCTTTTAAATTCCTTTTAAGAAATAGACACAAATTAGTAAATTGCTGCCATGCAATAGGACTTTAGAGAAAGAAAAAAGATTAGATATTTTGATTTAAGAAGAATCTTTGACTTTTGATTGCAGACTCAAATCTGAGCCAGGGTTATTATAGTTAACTAAAACTAAAACCATTAAACTACTAATAAAAATAATATAGAATAAATAAAATAAAATAAAAATGCATTACTCAAAATAAAATAATAGTAACTGAAATAAAATAAAATATTTAAAAAAAACTACATT
>NW_015781668.1:0-1173 GCF_001515625.1 Sinocyclocheilus rhinocerous | reverse complement strand
TAATAATAATAATAATAATAATAAAGCCCTATATAGGAGTAGACCTATATAAATATATAATTTTAAAATTAAAACACTTGCTAAAAAATGAAATATTTGATCTGTTTACTTGCATGTCATGTGACCATTAACCAACATCAGAGAACTGTGAAAATGCAAATGTGACATTAAATTATGCAATATAGACCTAAAATGTCAGGGGGACTTCAAGTAAATATTTTACTTTTAAGGGGTTTGGCAGACAAAAAAAAAAAATCCTCATGAAATGATCATACCTGCAGTGCTGCTAATGAAAAGTTATTGATCCCCACAGCGCTGTAGGGGCCGGCAGAGACCGCTGTGGTTTGTGGTGAGGAAGATGAAGCTGAATGTGGACCTTCAGTCAGAGACGAGACGTCACATGGAGAGCGAGGCAGCAGACTGAACCAGTGAGTGTTTCTCTCTGTCAGAACCTTGTAAAGCTGCTCGTTACGGATCAGCTGCTGGGCGTTAGTGAGGTAGGTGGTCTTGTGGAGATCAGGTTTAACATCATGGTTAGGACTTCTGGGTAACGTAGTCTGCTGTTTTGGGCTATTGTATTGGTGACAAGAGACCTCAGAAGACATCTTGGACGCTTCCAACAGCTTGCTGAGCTTGGAGAAAGAGTCCGGGTTCTGCAGGAAGAGGTTGAGAGAATCTACATCCTGCGGAGGTTCGCGTTTCGTCTCAGCGGTGCCGTATTTTTCATCAGGCTCTTCTGTCGGCTCCTCTTTGACCTGGACGAGGTGAGCGTTCTTCATCCTCTCACGCTCTCTCTGCAATTCCTCTGGACCTGAAGAAGCACAAAATATCATCATCACTAGCAGCACATTTATACAATGGTTAGTTCCAATAAAATAACTGGACATGTTAAAAAAGTAAAAAAAGTTAAAAAAAATCAAGTCATAGTCATTTTATATATTGCTTCAATATTTCTTATAATATTGCCTATATATTATACATAGGTATATATACACACTACCAATGAAAAGTTTGGAATAATTAAGTTTTTTTAAAAAGAAGTCTACTTTTATTTGGTTAAAAATACAGTAAAAAAAACTATAATATTATGAAATAATATTACAATTTAAAAGAAAGTTTTCTTATTTGAATATACTTTAAAATGTAATTTATTGCTGTGATCAAAGCTGAATT
>NW_015781667.1:0-1172 GCF_001515625.1 Sinocyclocheilus rhinocerous | reverse complement strand
GCGCGTTAAATATCGCATGCGATTTATCGTGCAGCCCTAGTCATATTCAAGTAGCCCAACTCAACTTACCTTGATCAATGGCTAAGTCAGTGTCTGAATTTACTCTCTTAATTCGGTTCACTCCTTGCTGATATTGTGCACTCTACCACAATATACCATGTAGGGATTAGTGAATGAGTGAACGATTTCAGACACAGTTTATGTCACTCAATCTAGAGAGTTGCATTTTGCATTTAGGTAGACAGAGACGTAACCAGAGGCAAAACAAAGACCTCTGTTCCTGGATATGTTCCCACTTACTGTCCTTATTTTCACACGAATGTCTAAGTATGGAAAATAATTGCCTTGCACCTTGTCTTGTGGGCAATTAATTAAATTGAAACCGTGTCTTTTGAATGTGCTGCATGCTGATAAAGGACAGTGTTTAATCTGAGCCTTATCTCTCTGAGCATAAACAGCTTCACTAAAGCTCATAATAAATTAGTCTGCAAATCCTCCACGTCTGTAGAGAACACAGAAAGTAAAAAAAACAAAAAAATCATCTTATCGGTCAATGTGATAGCTTATTACTGCGATAGTGTTATCATAGGTAAACTGCTTTTGAGCACAATAAAGATTAAGGTGGATAAACGCCTATTAACCTATAACCCCTTTACACTGAACCCGACTCTGCTGATTTAATGCTTGATAGAGATTGAATGAAGCCCATTAGATAAATGTCAGTCTTGTCACTGGAGTCAACTGAAGAGGTTACCCTTCTTTTAACCTTTGTTTGCAGTATTTTCAGTCTAGCATTTTCTAACAGAAATATTAATATGCTATAATCGTATTTAGAAATGACATTAGTAAGCAGTCAAACCATGTTTGCATAAGACCGCTAAGTAATTAGAATTAGCACTTTATTTCAGTATATGAGGTCTGGCAGAACCTCATAATAAATCTGACATGATGAGTTGGACGTTCAGCCTGTCAAGCACTCGGTTTTAGTTAAAACAGTTTGTCTTCCATCCTTTTCTTCATTTGTGTCTCGTTTGCGTCCATAAAGCTGTAACATTGAATTTTAGCACTGAAGGGGGGTGGATGTTTCTCTAAATAAGTCTGGGCCCTTGTCCTGCTGACCTAGGCTTTCTCCAGTATAATCCAACTCATGTAATTAAACACAATATGATTAG
>NW_015781666.1:0-1173 GCF_001515625.1 Sinocyclocheilus rhinocerous | reverse complement strand
TTGGATCCAGAGTGAACTGATGGGAATCTAATGGGGGGAAAAACACATCAGAATCAGGAGTTATGAATATGTCTGATCTTTTTATGGGGTGGGGCTTGTTTTTTAGTGACTTACACTGTAGGAAGTCATTCCTGGTCCAGGGAACAATGTTGGTGAATGTGACTGTGGAAATCAACAGACAAATGATCCTGCATCCATTCCTAAGACATTTCTAATATGATGTTCTACATGATATTAAATGATGATGGACTCAATTCTGAGAGCAGATGAATCTCCGGTTCTTTACCTCTGTCTGAGATCTTTCTGATCTCCTCTGTGCAGTAATCCTCCAGTTTGTCTCTCAGCTGACGAACAAATTCTCTCAGTCCATCAAAAGAGAAGAGAGAACTGAAGGGATTGTCTTTCATTTCTGTGGATTCAGGAAGTTCTGAGGGAGACTGGAAAATCGACAGAAAACAGAAATCAAAGCTAATCACATCCACAATTCACCCAATGACCTTCACTACTGTCAGATTTGTGTGGCTCTGGTTGATTTGAATTATCTTTAAGTGACACACCTCTATCAAGCAGTTTCACAGCATCAGCTAGATTATTCTCATATAATAATAGACCTACACATTTTCCACTTACACTATATGCGAAATAGTTTGGATGATAGAACATCTGCTAAGAACATAAATGTCCATCTAAAGGCCCAGGTATACTTCTGTTTCCATGTTCCATGCACTGCTGTGTTTGCACAGCTTTCAGTTGATTGTGGATAAGTGCTAGTGGATTTTTTTCACCTCACGCCTGCACTGTTGTACACACTTCGGTGCATGGATGTTAGCGGACACTCCTAATGATAAAAATTGCATTACTTGGACAGTGTGTGGACTGTCACATAATGCAGACAGCCAAAGTATTCTTTGGGCTTAACAGTAGTTTGTAGGGCTGGGTAAAAAAATATCAATATCTCGATTTTAATCGATTCTCATTTTTTCAAAACGATATTGATTCTTAAACCCCAATAATCAATTAGTCTAGCTTGTTTTCAGTTAATGGATGGAACATTGAAGTACACCTCCCATCCAATAAATCGCAATAAGCATTGTGCATTGGTACTTGAAACAAAGTCTCAGATTTCAGTTTATGCCCATTGTATTGCAGTATTCAAACAATAAATGCCGTTTT
>NW_015781665.1:0-1173 GCF_001515625.1 Sinocyclocheilus rhinocerous | reverse complement strand
CGTAAATCCGACAGTCGTTGTTCCCTGCAGGCCCTCGAATTACACCGCCAGACATTTTCAACCAGAAGTTACACAAACGACGTTGAGAATTTGTAACGACTCGTTAGGTGATATGAAAGAAATCCTTTAGCACTGCTGTATCTATATACGTTCACCAACTAATGCTACTGGTTATATTCAAAACGTTTATCTACCAAAGAAAAACAATACGATCCCTCCCAATATGGCGCCGTCCCTTTCTCCCTAAACACACGCTCGCGACTGCGCGGAAGGATACGTACTTGGCAGTACTGCGGCAGCTTTCACGAGTTAAATTGAAACCATGTCATTTTTATTTTGCATTAAAACATTATGTGATCTGCATTTGATCGACATCACAACTCGTGTACCAGCATCAATGTTACACCCATTCAACCTGATCTAAGGTGGCGTAATCCATAAAGTTGTTTTAAACCTGTATGACTTTTTCTTCGTCTGTTAGGCAGAATGTGAGGGACTTGCAGCCTCAGCTACACGTTCATTCTGAAATAGTCTCTCTTTAAAATTAATGAAGGGTCGTTAAGACTGTCATAGTGCCTAACATATTTTTTTCACCGTCACACTAATTCAAAACAACGATAAAATGATGATATCGTGTAACATGTCCCTTTTAAAAATGCTTTAGTCATTTGGTGCAATTTTAATGCACCAAACCAGTATGCAGTATCTACTATCTAGATATATAGTAGAGTCAGCTACTAGATTATGTTGTACAATGAACAATTTTAATTTTTGGTTATTATTATGGGAATATTCTGGCAAAATATTAAAAACATGAAACTAATCTACTTGTCATAAATTCTGTGAATGGTGGAAATACAGCATGAAAAATACTTTCACTTAGTCCCTGGCACATTTGGTTTTTAGTTCAATTGTAAAACAAACAGCTAAGGCTGAAATTTTGTATAAACATCAGGTTTTCACATTTGAAATTCATACAGCTGTAAATAACACATCCTCACATTGTGGCATCATTCCTGGATCTCTATACAAACCCTTTGTAAAGTTAACGCACATCAAACCAAACATTCTGAGAAATTATTATAATATGTCATTAAACATAAGCTAATGTTATTTTTAATACGTTTTTTATCTTGTATGTTATTTTTGTTGCAACAATGAACCCCTTGAAAA
>NW_015781664.1:0-1171 GCF_001515625.1 Sinocyclocheilus rhinocerous | reverse complement strand
TTTTTATTATGGATGGATGCACTTTATTGGACTTGTTTTGGACTGATGAAGAGAAACATCCATTGGAACGCCCATTGCATTATAAAGCTTGAAGGAGCCAGAACTATTTTTAATATAACTCCGATTGCATTCGTCTGAAAGAAGGAAGTCATATACACCTAGGATAAGTAAATAATGGGCTAATTTTCATTTTTGGGTGAACTAACCATTTAAGCCTTGTAAAGTCATTCTTTATAATAATTTTCCATGGTTAATTGGTTGCTAGCCTTCGTGTTTTATCAACCTTTTTTATTTTTATTTTTTAAACAGGACATGGTGTTTTTGCAAAATATTTCATTGGGAATTTCCTTCATAATTGAGTACCACGGAGCTCTGTGTGAAGAAAACAAGTTTAATCAAATCTCAAATCCATTCACGTATTATTTTAAACATAATGGAAAAGATTATTGGTAAGTACAATATACTTGAAGTGCATCTAGATATGACAACCAAAATCAAATTTCATTAATGAACTATGTGGGTTATTGTTGTCAAAAGTACTGCTACTTCGTTACCTATTTGATACTAAGAGCTTTCAAATGGTCCTGTGTGTATTTGTTTGCAGTTTGTCAAGACTGTCAAAGGTTTCTATTTATAAAAGGTTTCTATTTATAAAATGTTTCTCTTTATAAAATGTTTTTGCAGCATTGAGCATTGTAGCCAACCACAGACATGTTTGCTGATCACCTAAATGCAATGGCTAATCAGAGGCAATTAAGTTTGTCAGAACCCATTTAATAATCCAGCTTTGATTATAAAGGAAGTGCTTTTGGTCAGTTTCTATGTTACTTTTTTCTGTTTGGGTATTTAACCCATTCAAAATCTGATTTGTCAGAGTAGATCTGTGCATTATGTCTGCAGTGTAAGTGCAAAAGACGTGTTTTATTATCACTTAGTCTATTACCTGTAGTGTGTTTTTATTACTAACCTTTTGCTTGATCTTTTAAGAAATAAATGGCTACACACTGCATTAGTTAAGGTTAAAAGAACTGCAGTAACATGCCAAAAATATATCACTGCAGTAAAGTCATTGACATTGCTTAGTCTATGAGGTGTGTAAATGTTATATAACTTTTTAAAGAAAAACTTTTTTTTTTACAGCATCGATGCATCACATGATGATGGTTCACTG
>NW_015781663.1:0-1173 GCF_001515625.1 Sinocyclocheilus rhinocerous | reverse complement strand
CTTGCGTTTTGTATCCGGTTAGTATTTTGATAGTCTATGGCATTAGTTGCATTTACACTTTGCATTCCAATGTTTCTCTGGTGTGGCTGTATAGAGATCCGATCACTCTCATCTGCACAAAATGGAAAACGGCACTTATATTGCTACTGAGGTTGTGTTCATCGAACATTTTCCATCATTTACTGAATTGTAAAAACATTGAGGGATAATTCCAAATGCTTTGCGTCATTTTGACAGATAAAAATAATATGTCTGGTCTACTGCATTTCCCAAAACATTCCCACAGTAAAAGATGCTAATAAGGATTAGAAGCAAAGAAAAAAGGAAGAACAAAAGTTTTAAAAGGCCCCATGGAAACAGCCCGAGAGAGACACGTGAGTGAGGACCTGGGGAGAAAAACGAGAGAGAATAAAAGAAGAACCTGCACATTTTGTCCCCAAGTACAGAGTACTTGGTAAGACTAAAGAAGCTCTTTTTACAGAAGCTCTTGTGATATAAATGTCACATTAAAAATGCCAAGAGTTACAATATATTATTTATGGATTTAGGAGAACACGATGGAAAATGTACAGCCAAGTCTGTCAAAGTGATGCATAATGATTATTTGTAATGCAGAGTCTATATTACAAATCACTTATATAGTTGATAATGAAAACACATTAGTGTTCACACCTCATTGAATGTGCTCAGAATGTCCTTTCATCTGATCACAGTGCATCTTTTAATAAAAATTATTTTATGGGTGCTATCTGATTGTGATCTAATCATCTGATGTCCATAGTTAGTGTGATGCTATTTAATATATGTTATACCTATTCTATGTTTATCTATGCTAATAAATTGTATAATAAACTAATATTTTTGAAGCCATTGTATATTATAACAAACAGTATATGATACATAAAATGCTATGTGGAAAACAAAATCTGGCTTTTCATTTTGTGACTGATGCATTTGAAATGTTAATAATAAGTTATAAAGTATGTTTTGGTCACTACCAGAATCATTTTGACATTTAAATAATTGAACTTAAAAGAAGAGAAAAAACAGACAAAAGGAAAACCTCATAACAAATTATTCCACCGTGGCTTGCCTGCAGTACATCCCTGTCACAGTCTAGTGTGTTAAAGCATATGTTTGGACACCCGTAGTCAGATGGAAACAGACCTGTCA
>NW_015781662.1:0-1168 GCF_001515625.1 Sinocyclocheilus rhinocerous | reverse complement strand
GTAAAACGGCAGGCGAAGAAAGCCACTCCAGCCTGTAATCTCACACGCAGGCCACACCCCTCTTCCCTTCTGCAGGAATTCTGGGATAGCACAGCGGGATAATTACTTCCAGAGAGGCCAAAAGGAAGAGCCGGAGCGCTAGAGCGACAGCACGAGAGAAGGAGAGAAACAAAAATGGGCAGGAAGAAATACGGCGCATCAGCTGGATGGAAAACAAACGCGAAGAGAAGCAAAGAAAAGCGAGTGAAGCTGAATTTTATACTGATTTACAACATCAAGAAGCAAAACAGCTTAACGACGGTGAGAAATAGAAAAGAATAATAGTGTATTCAGCTCCTCTGAGAGACTATAAAGCAAGAAAACAGGGTCAGAAAGAGAAGTTCACGAAACCTGATGAGCTGCCCACATCAAAAGCGTTTAAAGGCATCATTTAAACACCTATGTAATACGCAGACAAACACATTATGTTTCCTCCTAAAATACCTTCTTTTAGCCAAAATCTAAGGCAGTAATCTATGCTTCCCAGACCATTTCAATCCCAGAGTGCACTGCAACAAGCTCTGTGAATCCAAAATGAATCCAAGATGGCAGATTATTACCAATATATTTCATTCAACACTGTAAAATAATGATTAAAAAACTCAATATTTAACCCAGTATAGTGTGCGTAATGTTTGCTTAGCAACACGTTAATGCCAAATTTAAATCAATTGTGAGTCGTGTGCTTCATAGGAAGAGCTCAATTTGAGCAACACATAGAGTATTACATTCGTCCAAGTGACTGGACTTTTGACTTTCACCTGCATTGAAAGAAATTTGGTGTAGAAACATTTTTCACTCAGAAATTGCTAAATTGCAAGAAAAACGGCAAGTAACACGGAATTAAACATGACTGAAATAGTATTTTCCAGCAAAACATACTCCAATAATCTTGTTTTATTTCCAACTTTTTGGTGCATAGTAAAATGGATTAAAAATAGCCTTACAATAAAACCTTAACATCACCAGAAATTGTAAATAAATAAATAAATAATAATAATTATTATTATTATTAATATTTTATCCTCTCTCTGTCTTTGCCTACTTTACATTTTAATGTTATTGTTATGTCAGTATTTGTACAGGTGCATCTCAATAAATTAGAATGTGGTGGAAAAGTCCATTTATT
>NW_015781661.1:0-1173 GCF_001515625.1 Sinocyclocheilus rhinocerous | reverse complement strand
GTCTTTTACCGTTAAATTCACGGTCATTTTTTACAGTGCACTGTTGCAATATGGCAGGCAATGGGTTGTTTTCTGAAATGTGCTGTTCTTGGAAACATTTTAGTTCTGTTGTTGTAGTGCTGTGGGTAAACGTTGCTGTGTTGTCAACTTTAGTTTTCTTCATCAGTGCCGCCGTGACCTGCTCTACCGTGCTGCTTTACTACACAAACACGTTCTCAATGAAGCTAACAGTGGATTCGAGATGAACGAGTCTAATATATACATCGTGTTTCACAGCTGTGGGTTCTATAACAGTGTTAATTCATCACATATCAGGATGGAAATATTTAGCAGTATGTCAGTATGCCCTGATAGAGGTTTGGAAATGCATCAACTTGCTAGCCTTGAAAACAATTATAAAGATCCATTTTGAAAGCACAGGGCAGCTTGCTGATGCCTTAAGAGGAATGGTTTGTTATAGTTGGAGTGGTTGTCAGTTATTCCCTGTAATTTAAGCAAAAATCAAAATTGAATTCCTGTCTTGCTGTGTGATGATTGCTTAGCTTTTTGGACTCGGTGTCTATGATGTTGTTGTCTAAGACGCATGAAGTCAACACTGTGAGATTCAAAATCAGTAGCGCTTCTGTCACACACATATGTGCTCTCTCTCGTATTGGCAACACTTCAGTCATATCAGCTCAGCTGTGACTCAAGTGTTTTTACCTGACATACAATGAGCTGTGCATCGCTAAAAGACTTTCTGTAGCAGCAGATGTCAATGGCATGTCTACAGTCACAGTGGAAAAGTGGAATGATAGTGCGTCCTCAGTATTTTGTCTTTTAACAGGCTGAGGCGGATAACTTGTTTATCGAATAGTAAAGTTAATAATATCCGTCTATTTATCCATCCACATTTTAAAAGAATTAAATCATTTGTTATTACACTGACCAAATAAAGTTTGACAAAAAAATAAATAAAAATGAATTATTAATACAATTTCCAAATCTCAGTGCTATTACTGAATTATGTGAGTTTCTTTATCTAATCACACTGGGGCTTTAGCTAATCACAATGAATTGTAGTTTGTAAACACACTGACTTGCAAAATCTATTAGCTCTGGTTTTACTTTAATCTATTAGTTCTGGTAGTCCTTTAATCAGTTTAGTTCTGGTATTACTGTAATCTATTAGTT
>NW_015781660.1:0-1172 GCF_001515625.1 Sinocyclocheilus rhinocerous | reverse complement strand
CGGTTGTTTAATCGTGATTAGACGGTTATTTAATTATCGCGACAGGCCTACAAACAGACTCTTCTCAAAGCAGCACTGTTGATACAAGACTTAAGGATATAAATGTTCTTGCCAACACACTGAACCAGTGATGGTGCGAGTGCCTTTAAACAGTGAATAAACTGTTTGTTCAGAGGAAAACACACAATTACACTTGAGGCCAGAGAAGTATTTATTGTGTAACATTGACCTTCAGGAGGACAGATGAGGATCCTCACGTGAAACATGGTAATGTGGGAAAATAACTCACCACATGTCAGTCGCTGTGCTGATTGGCTCATAATTCAGGATTTCTGGTGCTGGAATGATAAAACAAATAATTTACATACAGTAAGTTCAGTCCAGCATGTCCAAACATTTGACTGGTAGTGTATGTACAGTATATATGATCAGGACACTCACCAAGTGCCACACATGAGTAAAAATCAGTCTGAAGAGTGAGTATGTGAGGTGAGTATATTTTTATTGATTATCCTTAGAATGTGATATGGTTTAGCACGATTGTCAATCCACAAAGACTGCATTGTAATGATATAAATATGTAATCAGATGCCCTGTGTTGTGAGGTTTCATGTAAGCCACTCGAATCACAGTAAATTCAATAATATAGATTGCTTATAACATGCATTTGAAAATGCAACACGCGCCAAACATCTTCCCAACTTTATAATGAAATGCGTTCATAAATCTGCAATTCCTTGCAGTTTTCTACCAAAATAAAAGCTCTATGATTTAATGTTTGAATGAATGAATGAATGAGTGAATATTAGTATTGTAATTGTACTGTTGAGATATATAGATCAATTGCACAATTTCAATACTGATATTTATGTTTTTAAAATAAATAATAAAAATAATAATAATTATTATTATTATAAACAAAATTATTTATGCTCAGTTCATTTTATTTACTTTAAAATGTATTAACTTTATTAATAAAATTTAACTACACAGTCCAATTGTATTATAGTGATATTTTATTATTATTATTATTTTTAAGAAGAATATTTTTTTTTATGAAATAATGCATGTACAGTTCCGCATCTAGTAAATAATATTGGTTACCGGCCACAGGTGTGTTAAAATGCTTTTTTATAAACCGGATAGTTCCGGTCCTTGATTCTGATTGGCTG
>NW_015781659.1:0-1172 GCF_001515625.1 Sinocyclocheilus rhinocerous | reverse complement strand
AAATGTCAGAATTTTCCACGATTTCTCCTGCGAAGGACACTTTCGAGTATCTTTTGTGTCTTACCATCTAGAGTGATTTGTATGATGTCTGATGGGACCCTCAGCTCTGAGCTGAAGTGTTTTTTCATATCCAGGATTGTGAGGCCAATAGTGAAGGCCACCGTAATCATGTGCCTCTCTGGCATCAGCAGGATCTTTACTGGAGGAACAAGAAACACACATGCATTAGAAATATAAATATTCATATGAATATACAAAATATTAAATGGAAAACAGAGAATGTGGTGAATATTTATTTACATTTTTTACAAAAACAATTAGATGGTACCATGGCATATTAATGGAATTAATGGTAATACCATTTTTTTAACTATAGTCCTGAATGATTACCATATTATACCATTGTATTTACTTCCGAACCAGTGTTATTTTGGTATCATTTATATATCATTATAGTTTGTATTAATATTTTGAATGAACATTTATTTGTAAAATTTTTTGTTTATGTTTTTCAGTTATTTCAGTTAATTTAGTGTTTTCAGTTAGTTTTTTTTTTTTTTTGTATTTCTAGGCTTCACTTATTTTATTTCAGTTTTGTTTATTTTATGTATTTTTATTTATTTACAATAGACACATTCATATGTTTTTCATATAATACTTACATTTTTCTGCTTTAATTTAGTTAACAAGATGTTTTTAATATTTTTAAATCAAGGAATATTAGGGTATTAAGTTACCATGGTAACGTTACATGGCAAAAAACATTTTTATTTAGGTGCATGACTAAAACATGATGTTAGAAAACATGGTATTGCCAAGACACCATGTCCAAAACAACCAGGGTAACGTTAATACCACAGTATTTTTTGTAAGTTTATATTACTAGGGGTAAATTATGTTTCACCAGTTGCTGTAGAGCTTCCGACGTCACTGGATGAAAGTGTCTGGTTGGATTCACTTCCTTGTTGGGTTACATCGTCTTGGTCTTTATTTAATTCCGCGAGGTTTTCTTCTTGTAAAAGCACGTCTGTGGCTGTACAGACGTCCACTTTGATTTCGTGCGTGGATTCATCATCATCATCATCATCTTCATGAACTTCTGTCTGAATGACTTCTTGTAACATGCTTTGCTCCGCGGCGCAACTGGCTTCAGGACACACAGTTTCACTCTC
>NW_015781658.1:0-1164 GCF_001515625.1 Sinocyclocheilus rhinocerous | reverse complement strand
TCCTGATATTGTTCCTCTCATCCAGCAGGAGGTTTTCTGGCTTCAGGTCTCTATGACTACAAGTGCACAGAGGACAACCGGCTCTGAACACGGCGTTCACCAACAACCCTCCACAGAAACATACTTTGGAAGATGTACAGTGTCAAAACATGAATTCTTCACTCATCCTTGTCTTGTCTGTATCTGCCCAATTAAGATACTAGAGCTAGAACCACCACATATGAAAATATGAGGGACTAATCATGTTAAAAACAGTTATCAATAACTGTGTCTGTAGGGTTTTTGTCACTAAAAGATCCCATTAAGGGAAATGTAATTTGTTCCTGTCCTGAAATATATGATGCAGTGTTATTTTAGTGTCATTGATATACTATTATAGTTTATTATTATTATTTTAAATTACATTTTATTTTTACATTTTGTTTTCACTTTAATTTGAGTTAGTTTTAGTACTTTAGTAATTTGTTTTTTAAATCATTTTTATTCGTTTTTATTAAATATGTCTATAGTTTTCATTAGTTGTTGTTTATTTATTTATATTTGAGTATTTTAGTACTTCAAGTTAAACAACAAAAAAAAGAGAAATGTTGTTTTGGCATCTAGCTGAAACAAATTAAGTTTTGTTTTTTTATATTTTAGGTTAACGTTTATTTTATTTCAAGTAACAATGTTTTTATGGTATTAGTCTTAGTTATTATTTTAGTTTAGTTATATTGAAGGTGCAACATCAATTTGTGAAAAAGGAAATTAAATAGAAGTTTTTTTCAAAAATCAAGTAAATGTAAATGAGAAAATGACTCCAAGCAAGGGGCAAAAGGCCATATTCAAATGGTATTTGTTACCATATTCAAATACAATTGAACACCTATTCAAAATAGCTACCAGCAAATGCTGTACTATCCTGTATTATTTTTGTTTTTAGAATATGATCTACAGTATAAATAAATCTCATCTGTGATGCGGTCAGTGTGGGACCACTTTGCACATACTTTGATTTTAATCACCTTCAACCAAATTGAAAATCATAAATCTTCTCAAAATATGTGAGCTTGCAAAACTTTACCCCAGGGACTTGTTCTATGCTATTTCTCATTCTAATTTACATTATTTTATTAAGAATTGTGTGTGTGTGTGTGTGTGTGTGTGTCTGTCTGTGTGTGTGTG
>NW_015781657.1:0-1172 GCF_001515625.1 Sinocyclocheilus rhinocerous | reverse complement strand
ATCAGGTTTGAGTGGTCCAGTGCGCAAGGAGCCGAGAAATACATTTTGGTGGTGAATGGAACTTTCCATCCTGAGACTCATAACCTCACTTTCACCACGCTAAGTGGACAGATAGACAACCTCCAGCAAGCCACTTCATACACCTGTTACATTTATTCCGCCAATTCTGCAGGACTTGGCTCCAAGAGCCTTGTTAAAACCATCAGAACGTGTAAGTCTACTTGGTTCTTTCCAGTTTTGTGCTATTTTCGTTACGGCAGCTTTGGTATACTGTCAATGAAATCTTGCCTTACTATAATTGACAGTTAGCAAATATTTTTGTTCAACAGTGGTGCAGCCACCAAATAACGTGACCGTAAGAGAGTTAACGCAGAGCATGGCTCGCGTAACATGGAACAGTGTTTCAGGAGTCCTGCTCTACCAGGTGTCAGTGACAGCCAATAACAAGCCGGGATTTCCCCCGGTTCTTAAGAACGTCACTGGTACCGCAGCGAATATCTCAAGCCTGGAGCCGTGTACAACATACACAATAGGGGTTGCATCCATCAACATGTTCCTGGAACCAGGAGAGTTCATCAACGTCACCTACTTAACTTCCAGTAAGTCAAGATGAAGCAGAACATTTCAGAGTGAAACCTTTGAATGAAATCCTAAAGCAATAGATTTATGCCTTGATGTGTTTTGGATGCTTCTAGACTTGCATAACCAAGACTTTCTTCTAGTCCAGAACCAACACTAAAACCAGCCTAGAATTCAATGCCGGTCTTTTCAGCATCTGGATATGCAGAACTCTAACATATTACTTCTTGTTTATCTCAGCCATTTCAACAGTTTCCTCCATCTCTGTGGAGTACAACTGTCTTACTTCTACAGCAATGGTCAGTTGGGATGTGGTTTTTGGTGCCACGTCGTACCATGCCGTCATTACAGATGGTCAAGGCCGGTCGCTCAACTGCACTTCCACGGACACCACCTGCCAGGTCTTGATGCTGGTCTGTGGAGAACGATACTCTGTACGGATCACAGCGTTCGCTAACTGTGAAAGCACTTCTGATGGCAGCTACATCTTCGAGACAGGTAAAGATGTCCTTTCTCAAAGGTCACACTCACACCTCATCCAGTCCTCTGGGACAGGGGGTTTCAACTTGTGGGGCCCAGAACCTGTTAAGGGG
>NW_015781656.1:0-1172 GCF_001515625.1 Sinocyclocheilus rhinocerous | reverse complement strand
TACCATTAAGGAAAAGCTATTATCGGTCGCTAAAACCGATTATCTCTTGTGTGTATGATGTATTAAAATTTAATGTGTTTTTAAATTCTGATATGTGATACAATCTGTGTGTGTGTTTTAGGTTTTGAGGGAGACCGTTGTCAGTCATTGGTCGATCACTGTGTTTCTGGACCCTGCAGGAACAGAGCCACTTGCTCCAGCAGCCTAGAAGGACCTCACTGCTATTGTGCTGAAGGTACTTATTAATAGCCTCCTCTCATGAAATCATGTCTGACACGATTAAATCTGTTGTGTGCTTGTCTCTATGTGTATGTTTGGAAGTGTATGTGTGTGTTAAGCTTGAATCGTCCTGATTCAAGCTCTATTTCTGTTCCTTCTCCTCTTGCTCTCTCTAAGTGTGTCAGAGAGTTGCTTTTTTAAACTCTCTTCCTTTCTTCCAATTAATCGTGAAGCACGGCCCAGCGCTGCCCTCTCTCTCAGGAGGACTGTACTTTCAGCACTAGCTCTCTCTCTAACCAGGGCGCACTCTCAGTCAGCAGATAGAACAGGGACACAACCACTTCTGCTCCCTGAAGAAGCACTGAAATCAGTCAAGAAAAGAAATTTGATAGAAGTCCCTTGAACTTTGGTGGCAGAAATGCACTCGTAGGCTGAAATATTAATCTTGTGGTGTGAACGGGCACCCTACACCACCTTTTGAAACACAAGGAAATTTGAAACAATAAGGAAAGTGGCACCATTAGCACATTTTTAATTAGTGTGGTGCAGCTCAGGGTACGGCTTTTAATATTTCAACAACCTCATGAGGCAGTTAATAGCTATTTCGGCATCTCAGGGCTAAAACATCCATTCAAACTCTAAAAGGTAATAGAAACGACCGCAAACAGCAATTAAAGGCATCCGGCTGGAATCTAACCTTTAGTACCATTCAAAACATAGTTCAATCAACAAACGAAAATTCTTTCATTATTCTGCATGTCGTTTAATATCTGTATGCTTTTATTTTTTTACTTTTACAAAGTCACTTTCCAAGCCTTCACCCTTTCTTCTCCTCTCTGTTGAAATGAGCTACAATCCTTCACTCCAACTGCTGAAACATCACAATTTTCAAGATGCAGTTGAAGACATTCCTTATCCACCAGCAGTTAACCACTCTACAACCCTAAACCAAT
>NW_015781655.1:0-1172 GCF_001515625.1 Sinocyclocheilus rhinocerous | reverse complement strand
TAATTTAAGTTCAATTTAAATGAAATATAAACAAAATATGAATGTTAAATGTAAATCTAATTGTAAAGTATATGTTAACATGTGCTTTTTATTTAACTAATATGCAAATTGTGATACCTCAAAAAACGAAATCTATCTAATCTATTTATCTTGCTCTTTCAATGGCACAACATTCCACGGAATCCTTAGAATTCCATTTCGGTCCTGCTTTCCCAACACACTCAAAGGCAGTAAATCTACAACACTTTCACTCTTACATAGAAAAAGAGGGGCAGTAAATTAAATGAGATGCTACACCACATTGTTACACTGTCAAAGACCTTTTAACATAAGTCACTTAGAGGATTACATGTATTTGTAGCAGTGGGGGCATTCAGCTTGTCCTGTTCCATTTAAAACATTTGGCAATTTTGGAAACTTCACACTAGCGACTTTTATCCAGCACTATCAAATCATCACTTAAGTGCCGCATTTATCTCAGTTCAGAGGATTCCATTATGTTACTCATCGCTAAACTTAAATTTAACGGTTATTCAATTACTAAACAAATCCATCATGCATCATCATATAATCTCTTGGCTTGCTGACTTGCTTAACAAAACTGGCAATTTTTTTTATTTTGGCATAGCTCATCAAAACTCAATTATGACCCACCAAGGCGTGCAAGTCATTTCCAATGGGAAAAATAAATCTGAAGTGTATTTACAACAGCATTCTGATAGCAGTACAAAGGAAATACATGTAAAGCACTTTGCCTTTGAGGTTCAACATGATGTTTGTTCTCTCAAAGAGAGAGAGAATGCAGGTCTTGAATGGAGGCCTCGAGGTGCTCAGGGTAAACATAATGGATCGATGCTGTACAGTTGCAGCTGCCAGAGGAGAGCAGAGCGACTCTCACCTCGCTGACAGTTCTGACACAACAGTGCCTATGGAAACCAACATGACTGAAACATGTGGTTCAGTGTAACGTTTACATTGCACAGCACTTGTTTTTACCCCTGCTCTCACTTCCAATATTTTGATATTGACCTACAGGCATGGAAAAGTAAATGCAAGCAAAAAATGTAGAGGGTGTTGCAATTCTACATTTTTAGGCAGTATTTTACTGAGCCACAAAGTGAATTTAATCGTAAGTGGGTCAAAGACAAGATATGATTTTTTTTTTTTTTTTG
>NW_015781654.1:0-1170 GCF_001515625.1 Sinocyclocheilus rhinocerous | reverse complement strand
TTTGAATGATAGTACTTGCAGTTGCATATGAATATTCACATCCACTCAAGCAGGATGCATTCAAACTTTAAACTTCATGGGGCCAGCCATATCTCCCCCTCTGGCCGGGAACATTCGCAGTCGCCCCCACCCCAGCGGTCCCAGCACACATAGGCATTCCTCTCGGATCACTGCTTTTGCCCTCTTTATTCCCATTCTGTAGCTGCTCCGACACCTGTTCCGCCACTCTCCCCCAGCTCCTCATTAACAGCGTGTGATATTAATGGGAGGTGAACGCTGGTTCTTCTAAAAGTCCCGCGTGTCCACATGCAGGCCTGATTTGCATGCAAATTTTTTCCCCCATAGCTTTTCCCAGGCCACTGCCTAGCCATGCCAGTGAATTAAACCCTCTGTCCCTATCTCTCCCTGCTTTCTCTTTCTTTCCTTCTTCTCTGTCTGTCCAGCTGACCGTGTGCACCTGGGCGTGATAAGTGTGCTCTGAATCGCTGTCATACTGGCCGCTTTCTGCTCTGCGCCTGTTTGCTTTTTTCTTTTTCCTCTTTTGAGCTTCATTGTAGTCAGTGGAGGGGCATAAATCACTCGTCAGCTTTGTTTAGAGTCATACACAGAGCTGGTGCTCTGGCATATTCTTTGCATGCATGCACAAACATATGTTTAAATACTGTTTAAAAACAGCCTCATGATTGTAATATTATTTGGAGATGACTAGAAACTAAAGAGAAACACAAAAGAAGATTGCAAATTTTAAATGAGAGTGATCTTTACACTCCAGTGCTCTCTCACACACACAAATTAAAGTTCTTTTTTACTTGCTTCCTGTCTCTGTCTCTTTCAATGAATGTTGGCATTGAAGACTTTCTTAAGGAATGACTACGTCTTTATAAGGCTGCAGAGCCATACCCCTGTGTTCTTTAGAAACATAGAGAATGCTCCTCCACTTGTGTGGTATATTGTCTGATGCTCTGTGGATATAGGAATGTGCCACAATATAGAACAATAGTCTTTTCTACTAGATTTGCCTCTCACGTGGAGCTTGACGCATCGAGTGTTGAAAAGCCAGAGGAAAAATGGCCCTTTTTTCCGTTTGTCTAGCATGTACTTAAGAATTTAATTTAATTTAATATAATATATATATACAGTATATATATATATATATATGTGTGTGTGTGT
>NW_015781653.1:0-1172 GCF_001515625.1 Sinocyclocheilus rhinocerous | reverse complement strand
GTCTGCTAAATGACTAAATAAATAAAATAAATAAATAAATATATTATATTATCAATTAAATATTATCATTATTATAAATATTTGTAATCCATTTTATTTGTTTTCCCAGTTACATTTCAAAGATAAATAACATAATACACATAATAATACACTAGATGCTACAGCTTTTCTAAGTGGAAAAACCTTTATTCTATCATTTGCTCATTCTTCATGAGTTAAAAAGCATGATATAATATAAATATTGTTAGAATTATTACAACAACAAAAAAAAAAAACAGGCAGTAAACCAACAAAAGTTACAGTATATGAGCACATATCTTAATATGGAGTATTTTTTATTTTAATGTTTTATTTTTGTTGTTTGATAAATGTTCATTGATGAAATGTTATCAAAGTAGACCTATTTCAAAATAAGCTATGTCTATTAAGGTTCTGCAAAAACACATACAAATAAAAATTACTTTGGTACTTTCTATAAAAAAATATAATAATTGTATAATTCCCAAAATATTAATGTGAAATGATTATTTATTTGGTTATGGAGTCTTTTATTCATGACGTTTTATTTTGCACTAGTATGTTGCTTGTTGTTCTTCGGTCGCTTGCTTCACGCTGCGGCTTATCCTTCGACGTCATTTCCGCTGCAGTTCACAGCGTTGTTGTTAGTAAAAGTAGGTTGTACACATAACAGAAACAATGGTTGTACCACTCAAATGAATTACTGAATGAAATGTCATACAAACGTTATTTATATCACAGGTTACAGGAACGCCCTGTTACAGTGAGCGGTAAAGGAAACCGTCGGACCGAAATGCATCTTAACGACAATAACAACTAGCAAACTTACCGGTGTTGTTACATGGCAACGACGGCTGTTTACTGCACGTTCAGTCACAAATTCAAACTCACAACCCACCAAAGAGGTATAGAGGCATATAAATGTAATTATTCATTCAAATGAAAGAGTAATTGTAATTCTCTTACGTGCGTCGTTACTTACACTTTTGATTAATGTTTCTTTTGGATTTTTTCGCCTCTGTGCATTAAAGGGATTTAATATTTATGTCTTTCAGAATGATCAAGAGTTTGCCCAAAGATGTTCAATCACAGCTGCGCTCTGGCGTTACTATTTTCTCATTGCAGCAATGTGTGGAGGAGCTCATATTGAACAG
>NW_015781652.1:0-1172 GCF_001515625.1 Sinocyclocheilus rhinocerous | reverse complement strand
TTAAAGGAACAAACCTGTTTATGGCCAGAGCGGTCCGCTGGATATTGGGTTGAATCCGAGTTAAATCCACTATCAGTAAAACAAAGAGGCGAAAATGTCCGGCCAGTGCCGAAACAGGCCGAAACAGCGCACTGAAGAACCCCTCTGCGCATGCGCACACTTTGTGGAAGGGAGGAGGGGTGGATGACAGATTGAAGCCACTGGATTATACTTTATTTAATGTGATTCATTCATTTGAAAAAAGTTACAAGGTACATATAATTTAAATGATTATGCTTAACAACTTTTTTAAATAAAAAAATACATTATATAATATAATTAAATTTTGTATGTATCCTGATAGATATGAATTATACGATTTATACAAATATAGACTACAATAAAAACACATCCCAAGTGTATGGTACTTTTTTACTTATTTTTACGCTTTTGAGACACAAATCCCTTTTTCTAAATAATAAATAAATAAAAACAAATTTAATAAAGTTAAAAGATTCTGGCCTCTTCACATGTCCTTGTATTATCATACCGCAGTGTCATAATTTTGACATGATCTGTCCGGTTTGTATTCACTTAAGTAGTAAAAACTATTTTAATTATTCTCATTTAATTATCAACAACATTATTTTTAACTGTGTATTTACAGCAATTTTAAGAAAGATCAAAAGAAAAAGGTCAAAAAAAGATCAAACATTTTCTTGAATTTGAACTTAATTAGTTTATCAATTAATACAAACCAACATTTGGTTGCAAACTAGCTGATAATTTTGATGATGATGGATGGTGATGATGAATATGATGATGCACCCTGAAAATAAATTCTGTTTAGGTCTGTACAGTCCTGGATCAATAATCTGACCTTTGCATGAGATGACAATGATATATATGAACATAATGTTGACATTGTTTTGAATTAGACTGTTTTGGAAACCTTAACCTTAACCTGAAATATGCACCTGATGCTGACCGAACTTTAGGCAGATAAGAGTGGAGTTTCAGTAAACCGACCGGCGCTATGACAGTGAGTCACGGGTGGAAGGGAGTGGTGAAGTGATTGTGGATTGGATGAATGTTGTAATGTTGACGGCGCCTAACAACTCTCATTCACTGGCATATTATGTGAAACTAAAACCAAAATGGTCTTTCTAGACAAAGCATATAACCATGCTCTT
>NW_015781651.1:0-1172 GCF_001515625.1 Sinocyclocheilus rhinocerous | reverse complement strand
TGTGACAGCAGTGCTGGGTCACGCTGTGTTATCAGGGCTGAAGGCAGTGACAGCAAAACCACAAGCTTCAGCTTTCTCAAGGAGAGGAACGGCTCGAAAAATGCTGGAAAATACAAACTAATGAATTTTTCTACAAAGCATTTATATGTATCCTGGAGCTCCAATTATGAAGAAGCAGGTTTTTCCGTGTCAAGAAGTGCTGCTAAAGGTTTTTCATAGAGGTCCATTCAGCCCACACTGCATTGTCTAATAATTGTCTAGTGTCATTCAGTATATTAAAGCAGTAACTTGGATTTTAGAAACAAAAATGCCAGGTACTTTTGTTTTTGCATCAGTGAAAATAGTTCCTGAATGATTCATTGTTTTGTGAATTATTAAATAACTCATTCATAAAGTCACTTGTTGTGTTCCTGAATGAATTAGCTTTTTCAAACAAATTCGCTTGAATGAATGATTCAATGATTCACTCATAAAGTCTGTTGTTTTGTTCATGTATGAATAAACTTGTTTAAGCAGATTGGTTAAATTAATGTATTTAATAAATTAATGTAAATTAATAAAGTTGGTTTGTTTATGAATTAATAAAAGTATTTAAATGGATCCATTAAATGAGTGATTCAAGGGCTCATTCATAAAGAAGTTTAGTTCCTGCATGAATTGGTATTTTTGAACAAATTGGTTGAATGAACCATTCAGTGAATCATAAAGACTGTTATTTCACAAATTAATTAGCTTTTTTTTTTTGAACAAATTGCTTGAATGATTCAATGACTGTTTCGTTTTGGAATGAAACAGAATGTTTTTGAATAGATCGATTAAATGATTCAAATGCTTAATCATAAAAACAGTCACTTGAGTTTTTGAATGAATCTCTAGAATGAAAAATTAATTAATCCATCGAATGAATGCTTCGAGGAGCTACTTGTTTAGTTCCTGCATGAATTAGTATTTTTGAACAAATTGGTTGAATGAACCATTCAGTGACTCATATGAAGATAGTATGTTATTTCACAAATGAATTAGCATTTTTAAACAAATTGCTTGAAGGAATGATTCAATGACTCATTCAGAAAAAAAGTGTTGTTTCGTTTCTGAATGCTTTTGAACAGATCAGCTGAATGATTCAATTACTAAATCATAAAGACAGTCGCTTGTTTAGTTCCTGCATGAAT
>NW_015781650.1:0-1172 GCF_001515625.1 Sinocyclocheilus rhinocerous | reverse complement strand
ATCAGTCTCTGTTGAAAGAAGCACATTTTTTGAGCAATTCTCATTTACTGTGTGAAACTATGAAAAGCATGCAGCTCTTTGAACCTCTCTTAATCCACCACACCCCACTGTTTCCAAAAAATCAATACCGCTTTCCTTAGTGCTTAGAGCTGATAAGAACAGCTTCTGAATTACTTAAAATGAATCTAAATACATTTTGGCATTTTATATTTAATTTCATTTTGACACAATGAAAGACAAAAATTAAATTCTCAATAATTAAAAAAACACTACATCCCACTCAGTTCGATAGCATGGCTTAATTTTAGCTATGTCTGGCTTGTATTACATTTTTCTTTTTCATTAAAATATGCTTAGTCATCCAAAGAAGGTTCAAAGCTTTTCCAGTCTTTTAATAACCTTTTTTTTACTTTCTTTTTTCCTGCTTACAGTTTAACTGAAAAGCAGAGACTCTTGGTCTTCACGACAGCAGAGCAGACAAAATGCTATTTTATTTGTTGCTCTTTAAGTCAGTGATTTATTTGAATAATCAAGCAATTATTGAACATACATTTAAATACGTTTTTTTTTTAATGTTCCAATTAATGTCTTTGAAAGTTTGTTGTATTCTTATAAAAAGTTAATAATTCAATAATTTGGCTTTTTTCATTTTGTGTTAATGTCAAAAATGTAAAGTTTTGTGCACCTTAGTGTTATCTTAGTACAATATATTTGTTTTCTTTTTATAAGAATAATATAACTAATAAACTAATATATAAACTAATATAAACTGTTAATTATGCAGACACTTCAGGCTGGTATTGCATAGAGGAAATTGTATATGTTCATTGCTGAGGCACTTTTAGGTAAGTTGCCTTCTTATATTTCAATTCTGCTAATTTTTATACAAATAGTTACTGTACTAGATCTAGATCTCTATCATACATTCGGTTAAAAGTTCCAATGGTGTGCTCAGAATTTGGAAAATGTGCCTTTTCTTTTTATGCCCCCTGATCTGCAAACTGTATTTAAAGTAGAGATATACTGCCAGCCCTGAGGACTTTTAAATGTACTTGCAAAGTGTTTTAAAGGAGTCTTAAAGGAGTGTTTTTCTTGATTTTACTTTACTTTTATTTTATTGTTTTATTGTTTTGTATGTGTACATATATATATATATATATATACAGTATATA
>NW_015781649.1:0-1172 GCF_001515625.1 Sinocyclocheilus rhinocerous | reverse complement strand
TTTGCACAGGTGAGTCACGGCTGCCTCAGGCCATCATACTCTACCTTTTCTTTATAAGACAGAGACGATGATAGAAAGAAAAGAAGAGAAAGAAAGAGAGTAAAAAAGAAGCATAATCACATTTCAGCATGCCTCTCCTGCTCTACGCAAGTACCTATATAGATTGCATTCATATGCAAAACAACCACAAAGAAAAGAAAAAAAAAAAATCTCCTCTGAGGTTGAACAAGATAATTCAAGATAAGTAGACTGTAAATGGGAAACAGGCCTCATAAATAGCCTAGTTAAATTACAAAGTTAACTATACAAATAAATAAAACGTCTTGTTATATGACCCAAAAATTTGTTTATTTGCTGCCCTCTAGTGGATTCAAAGATGTACTGCTAACAACAATGGTACAGGACAAACCAAAGAATAGCCATGGCATAACTATACGCTACATATAAAATAAAACCGAATGTAGTAGAGCGAATAAGCACACTCTGAATGTGGACAGGGCAGATATCCACGATCAGCACCATGGCAGACATGTAGCACAGGTAACAATGGTCTCCCCAGCAGGAGTGATGGACGAGGCGGAGTCAACATTCTCCTGCTCACTCACCATATTGACTGTAAGGATCAGGGCACTGCTGTCAGAGATAACAGACTGAACAAGACAACATCTCTCTGTCTTTATCTTACTACTGGGTCTGGTCCAGGCCAAACTGTTGCCCCATGCCTGCTCTCTCCCTGTCTTTTTCAAGAGCTGCCCAGGCATGAGGATTAGAAATGGGTTGAGTGTATAGAAGAGTCAATATGTTAATCAGAATGGTAGAAGGAAAATTATTACTTTATTTCTCTTCAGTCTCAACAAACCAAGACCAAACTAAAAATACTTAGTCATGTTTACGTAGAAAAGTTTTAAATTACGCTTTTTAAATTTTTTTCCAAGCAGAATCCTGTTTGACTTTCTTGATATCATGGAGGTTAAGATTTTCAGTAATGACTTAAAATTTCAGTCTGTTCATCGCACAAACACACCACATTGTGCAACATTAGGCAGATGGTGAACTATACTGTATAAACTGCTGTTCAAAATTTTGGGGTCAGTAAGAAGTCACCAAGAAATTACACACCAAAGCTGCATTTATTAAAAAAAATAAAAAAATAAAAATATATATATATATAT
>NW_015781648.1:0-1172 GCF_001515625.1 Sinocyclocheilus rhinocerous | reverse complement strand
TGAAATGTTGAACAAAACTAGTTTTAGCTGAAAAGTGTACTTCAATGTTGAGGAATTTTCTACTTTAAAAACTATACTTTTACTTTAGGTTAAACGATCCATTAAACCCCCCATGTCAAGCATGTAATAAAAACAGTTAAAACAAGATAAAACATAAAACAATACACATAACACTGCTATGATATCAATAAATATGGCAAAATATGTTTTGTACAGTACTGTATAGCATAGCTTTATCTCAGAGAGGGGAAATAGATTTCCTTTCATATAAGCGCCTTCTTTCAAATTGTGCTTCTATTAATCCCTTTTATGAATCGTTCTAAAAATGTGAAAGTTAATACTATGTGAACTGAACACCTTGTTACAGCAAGATAATCTTCAAGCATAAAACACCAGGTTTCTATTAGCATAAAATAACAGTAAACATACCCTAACACAAGTATTTAATATGAATGAGCAGTTCAGTCAAATCCCTTTAGGGCCGAACATGCAGTGTTGGGCTGAGGCTTGAAGGATGTGAAGTGAGAGGTAATGTTATATGCAACAAATGCAATTCCATGCATTCCCTGTTTCTTTCACACTATCCCTTTTTCTCCTTTTCCCCTCATTCTCTCCTTTATCATTGCACTTGGATTTTAGACAAAGTCATGTCCAAATGAATCAAACGTAAGGCATGAATGTTCCTGCAGCAGCACAGTCCACATCAAACACATTACTTAAATCAAAAGAGGAATTACAAAAAAGGAACACATTGAAAAATAGTGGTTAAGATCCAAACCTTTCTGCAAAATGAGAAATGTATCCCTCAGGCACTGATGGTTATTCCTTATATTTAGTGTTCACCTTTCTACACCTATATTTTACTGAATGTGTGTCTCTCGTAGAGGCATTCAGTGGACACAATAACAGAAATGTGTTCTGATGCAATGCTTTAGCATACTGTAACAAAATATGCAAGACTGTATCAATTAATAGAAAATAGAGAAAGATCTGTAGTCAAGTGTGGGTCTTTGTCAGTCTCTACGTAAGCCATTTCTCAATGCAGGTTTTGTAAATGGTTTCATTGGAGTGCCAGAAGACATGCGCAACACCTGCCATTGAACACAGAACCAGATCTCCTCACGTATACAGCGTCTTCAGCCCGAATAAGTCCTTCAAAAACACCTGGAAAA
>NW_015781647.1:0-1164 GCF_001515625.1 Sinocyclocheilus rhinocerous | reverse complement strand
GGGAAAAGAAAGCTGTGATCTAATCCTGTATTACTTGAAGGTAGAGGTTCAGCTTTTGTAATACACTACAAATATGTTTTACTTGGTATCTTGAGCTCCTTTAGTGTCTTTTCTTGTTAAATTGTTGAATTTGTAAAATCTTCACAGCTGCTGTGATGTGAGAGGAATAATGATCATACTAGTCAGTTTGATAGCTCTGTGTTCTAGACCTGTTCTGGAAATATCGGGATTGTCTCTGTTTTTGCACCTTGTATGGTCTGTCCATTGAAATGTATTTATTTCTTTTCTTTTTTTTACGTGAATCTGAATTACTGCTCTGTGAGGTCATTCCTAAAGAGGAAATTCCACAGTCAAAACAACGTCCACGAACAAACTGCTGGATATTGCAAACAGTTGTGCTGAGGGTGCTGTGCATTAACAGTGTTATGAAGCTGAATGTGTAGTGGTGGACTGTTAAACTACTTGTTGGTGACTTACTTTCTGCTCTTTAGAAATTTATGTTTTCCAACCTGTATGCATGGAAAGAATTTATATAGAGAATCTGAAATCGGATGCATTGCTTTTTTTTTTTGCAAACTAGATTAATAATTTCAGTGAAGAACCAAAATGCATCATGATAATAATGTTTCTGGGGGCATGTAACATTTTTGAAATACCTTGCAATATCAAATATGAAGGCAGTCATCATATGATATTACCATCTGATACTGTACCAGTACATTAAGTGGATGTAACAGTTCCATAATAAAATTTCAGTTTCAAAAGGGATTGTATTACATATAGTCAGTCTTGACTGTAGTAATGCAGTTGTGTAAGTTTACTGTTAAAGAGAGAGTTCACCCAAAATTGAAAAATGTGAAATTTCCAGAAACTGTTTGGTTACCCACATTCTTAATTGATACAGGTTTGGAACAAATTTGGGGCGAGTAAATGACACCATTTTAAAATTTTATTTGGTGAACTATCCTTTTAAGAGGTAATGTGTGAGTGATTGCATGTACTTGGCAGTCCCCATTTTACTTCTGTAATGTGAATTATTATAGAAGTGAAAACGGATGTTAATTGTATTACTAACTCCTGAGGGAATTAATTGGATTGTGAAAGGAGGTCTCTTTAACAAGTTGTTAAAGGGGTCATATGATGCGATTTCAATTTTTCCTTTCT
>NW_015781646.1:0-1172 GCF_001515625.1 Sinocyclocheilus rhinocerous | reverse complement strand
CCCTGTCCTGCTCTTCCGATACCAGTTTGATTCCAGTGCAAATATTTTCACAAGACATTTTAAAAGCTTTAAAAAATAGACATGAGAAAGAGAATGGACAAATAAAATAAAACCTGTCATTCAAAATAAATGGCTTCTGAAATTTAATATACATGATAATTTTAAAAATATATTTAAAATATAACTTTTGACTGGTACTGTATTTCTGTTTCTTACTTAATCTTAAAAGACACATGATAAAATACAGATGCCAGTTTTCTAAATGCAATGAGTATATGTTAAATAAAACCAGGCCACAATCTTAAAATAATTCATGTTTTAATACTTACATGTTAGTAGTCCTTGTCCCTGAAATTGACTTTTATCAGTTTATTTAAAGAGTAATCAGAGTAATTGTTCTCAGGGAGCTTGAATTAATAAAGCATGTGAAAGCAGGTCTTGCTGGGACAAACTGCTGCTGCTCCAAATGAAACACATCGGTATATAATGACCTCCTCTCCACCCGAACTGCACATAGTGTGTGAAAATCTTTTCTTCATGGTGAGTCACACAAGTTTTTCCTTTTACAAAAAATAATGAGTCAAATGAATAGTGTAGAATACAGGAACATTGTTGTATAATTGCTCTGGTGCTGAGCTGTCAGTTAGAAATGTAAAAGCAGGCAATTATGCAGTTTTATCACACACAAAGAGAATAAAGGCAAAGCAGGACACTTATTTTGTCACTGGCATTGTTTTGTGTAATATGATCCAGATGGCTACATCAATGTAATCTCATAATAGTTTTTTTAGATAAACTTAATGCTGATTATTAGTAATGAAAGAATGTGCACATAATGATATAGATGATTAAGATTAAGTGACCTACTTGCACGTATTTCCTATTAAATATATCACCTTTAAAGGACAAATCAAGTGACTCCTGTTAGAGATTAGAGATCAGACTCGATAAACAGTATAAGAATTGATAAACACATTAAGTAACACATAAAACTATGAATGTGTATACTTGAGATAAACACAGAAAACTTTTTTCCTCATACTAAATACATTACATTTTAAGGTATGATGCAGGACACAATGTGAAAATGAATGCATGCATTAAATATATAAATGAACAAGAACAATCTAGATCTGAAATGATTTCATTATGCTTCAAAATAACATTTGTAA
>NW_015781645.1:0-1172 GCF_001515625.1 Sinocyclocheilus rhinocerous | reverse complement strand
AAAAAAAAACTCTTTCCACTTGAGATATCATAAGCCATATTCCCACTATTTTTAACCCATTCTATATGACTATATAAAATAGTAGCAATAACTGCTTATCTTATTAAAAATAAGAAATATATTACTATTGCAATAGTACTACTGTACTTCAAAATAAAAATAAAATAATACTTTTACATGTAAAATTACAATATAAATATTTACTAATTAAGTTGTTTATTTTTAAATGTTAGAACTTCACGCTTTTATTTTGGCAGAAAACCACAAGAAGCCCTTTAAGCTTATAGCAACAGCAGGTTTATAAATGCTTCTCATTACAAATCTAGAGAAATGGGTGGTGCGTATTGTGTTCCCAAATACAGATTGCAAACGAGCCAAACTCACAGCACATGCAGAGATGGAGTTGGTTGGGAGCAGCATTTACCGTGACCTAAGCCACTCTGAGACACTAAAAAAACACTGCATCATGAGTTCACGTGCAAATGAACACAGTGCCGCTCTTTACTCTGATAATGTGTATTTATTTTTAATCACAGCCTTTGTGATTCAATAATCAAAGTTATTTTGTCATTTCAGTTTTATTTCAGTATATCATGCAGTCTGAGTACAGGTCAACCATTAAATAGATTGTAATATAGAAGTTTCTGGGAGTCGTATTTTGACTCTGAACTACTGTCACACAACTGAAAAATTTTGTTATTTACTCCTGAACATTGCTTTAAATATGCACAATAATATGTTTTTGTGTGTGTGTGTGATTATGAGATATAGAGGATAAGGATTAGTATAGCAGCGTTTGCTTATTTGATTAATTTTGATGTGCGGCAAAAGAGGTTTTGAATATTGCCTTATAGTACCCAATGACTACTGCTACTGGAGGATGAGCACAACACACAGGGCATACAAAGTCCAGTCCAACTGAAAATCACAAACCAGGGACCAGATTCACAAAACATTCTTAAGAACAAAATTCTTCTTAACTGCCATTTTCTTCTTATAAGAAAAAAGTTAAGAATATTTTGTATTCCCAAAAATACTTGAGAATGTTCTTTTTTCTGATTGTTCTTAAAACAAAACGCAAGAAGATTTCAAATTCTTGAAAATGATGTTTTTAAAAATCATTTAAAATAACTTTTTAAAGTTATGTTAACTTCTAACTTGTCTCAAACCCA
>NW_015781644.1:0-1172 GCF_001515625.1 Sinocyclocheilus rhinocerous | reverse complement strand
TAAAAACAGTAATATTGTGAAATGTTATTACAATTTAAAATAATTTAATACATTTAAAAATTTAAATTTCAGCATCCATTACTCTAGTCTCCAAAGTGTGATTAGGAAATATAGCTTGATTTGACATGAAAAGATTCAACTGAATGGTTGAAAATTACAGAAACATATAACAGAAATAATCAAAATTAAAAATATAAAATTCATTTGAATAATACAAACATAAAAACAATTAACATATAATTTATATAAACAAAATAACTCCTGCTTAGGACCATTAAGATTTCTTTCAGTTCTTTAAATTGAAATCGTTTTTTAATTGAATATAAAACTCATTTACAATTGTTTTATTTATTAAAAAAATATAGAAATATAATTTTTATAAACAAAATGATCCCTATTTAGGATCATTAAAATTTTTAAAATTGAATATATTTTCCAGACAATTAAGCATATCCCCACCACCACCACCTCCCGAATTCATTAATATGTTGTTCATAATGCAGTAATGATGGAGAATTTTTTAAATAAAAATTGGAGGAGGGGGTTAAGTCTTTCTCTCTTCTTTAGGCAAAATGTTATTTCTTATTTCTCCCTTTGATTTTGAGGTGAAGTATGAAGAACCTGGGCATGTTTTCGACAGGTTTTGTGAACGTCAATTAAATCTTGGTCTGATATTTTCAAATAAAAGGACCAGACTCTTTTATTTCCCTCTTCCCATGACATCCTCACTTACACTTACACTTCTTTCCCCCATGAGCCCAATTCAAGAGTAAGGCTATGAAACTGATGTTTCACAGCTATTAAAGTGGTACAGTCCCAGCTCTGCTCCAGATGGACCATTTGCACTGATGTTATTCCAGTTACAGGCTATTGAGTTGTAAACAACTAATATTAATAATAATAGTGTCCACAAGAATTTGTTTGTTTATTGCAGAGCCCTCTCTTATTGTATTTGATGGCTAAAAATTACATTTTGACTGAAAAATACAGCTGCAATAACCTACCTACAATACAAATTATCGAGTAATAAGAATTTTGTGCTTATTTCTATCCAAGGGGGTTTCCGTCCCTTCCCCCACCACTACAAATAACATCACAGACTCACATCTAGGTTCTAGTGGCCTTTCGGCCTATTAATAGTTTCCCAAGATGAGGTCACTTCTGAAGCCTCC
>NW_015781643.1:0-1172 GCF_001515625.1 Sinocyclocheilus rhinocerous | reverse complement strand
ACTTCCATTTCCATTCTAATGAGAGCGGCCGGTGGAGATCAGCCGCGGATCCAGAGAGAGGCCTGTGGATGCAATTCAATTCCACCCAGTTGGTTATTAGTCTCAAAGACACAGCAGATGTGAACGTCCCAACAACACAGAATACATCTGCATTTCTGTAGAGCAGCGGGCGGACAAATAACCACAGCAGATACGAAGATGCCAGAAAATTAGCATCCTTACTCACCAGTGATGCTTATAGCAGTCGCATCAGTTCTCTGCCTTTTAAATGGGGGCAAAAAATGGCCCAACTTCAGTCAGTCACATTTATAGTCATGCATGAGAGCCTTACGAAAAAAATCCAATATTTGCCCTCAAAATAGTGTTGTTGATGTTAACACTATTAACAATGTTTTGTTAGTTGAAATAAAGCTTAAATAATAAAATACAAAATTAAATAAAACTTACAAAATTAGAAATGTTGCCTTTCCAACTAACTAAAAAAAGCTTAAGCACAAATAAAAATGTGTAAAAATGAAATTAAAATAAGAGCTTAATACAAATATTTTAAAAAGCACATACTTAAATGACAAAAGCACCTACTGAATCGTAAAATTAAAATGAAAACTGAAATTGTAAAAATAAAATCTAATAAAAAATAAAATTAAATATTAAATTAAATATATAAAACAAATTAGAAACTGACATTTTCTAAAAAGCACTAAAATGAGTAAAACTGAAATTAAAATAAGATTAAAATAAGAGCTAAAACTTAGATGAAAATGTACAAATAAAATATCTATTTTATATAAAATAAATGTATATTTTAATTTATATACATTTTACAAAACTATACTATAATAGTATACTAAAATAACAATAAATAAACCAAGTTCAAGAAGTATTATATAGGATAATACAGGTTTCAATACATCTACAACAGCTTAAAACACACACAAAAATTGCACTTAAATTCCTCTTGCGCATGTGCCTATCCAGCTTATTTGCAAATAAAGACTTGAAATAAATGTATATATTTTTTTATATATGAAATAAGTGTAAATAAATGGCATGCATGTAAAACAATGAATATTTGTTAAATATGTAAATAATGTCTGGATAATAAATAAAAGCTAGACATGCCATGCTGTATTTATTTATTTTGACTGCTAAAATAAGTTCTAAATCTAGTC
>NW_015781642.1:0-1171 GCF_001515625.1 Sinocyclocheilus rhinocerous | reverse complement strand
AAAAATCGGGCTAAAATCGTGCAGTGTGAACTCGGCATAAATGAACCAGTGACTCAGTAAGTCAATGAATCTGTGGATCAATTAATCAAAGGATTAATTAATCAATCACTTATCAGATCAATTAATCAATATATCAATGATTCAATTTATTTAAATGATTCAGTTTATTTCGGAATGAGTAAATGAATCAGTGACTCAACAGGTAAATATTTCAGTTATTCCATGGATCAGTTAATCAAAAGATCATTTAATCAATGATTTAACAAATCATTGAATTGATTTCAATGATTCAATTTATTTCACAATAAATCACTCAGTGACTCAATAGGTAAATTAATAATTGAATCCATAGATCCAGTAATCAAAAGATTAATTAATGACCCAACAGATCAACGAAACAATATATCAATGAATCGATGGATCAATTATTCAACTGATTTCAATAAATCAGTTGATTTTACAATGCTAAATGAATAATTGACTCAGTAGATCAGTGAATAAACAGACCAATGGGTCTACAATACAGGAAATCAATGAAACAGTAAATCAATAAAATCCACTAATGAGTGATTCAATCTATCATGTCTTGACGGAACAATGAATAGATGGATCAGTTCAGACCAATGCATCAGTGAACGAGTCAATGAATCAATAGATAAATAACCAATGAATAACTTCCTTTCCGAATCACGCGACGATCCGTGTTCATCATCGCAACATCAGTACCTCACGTAACCACTCTAGGCCGTTGTTGTGTGGATATATGCATTCAGTACTCCTGTGGTCTACAGAATGATACATTTTGTTCCAAAGATCGTCGTGTCTGAATGACAGAATAACGGTTACGTTCCAGGAACGCATTTAAATGTGACATTAAACGAAGCGATGACACATTCGATTATGACGTGTACATACTTAGCTATTTAAATCTGCGGGTCTTAGTGCGACACTGACACAGATATGAACAGTTTCATTTTAAAGATCGTTTCTCAGAATAGAAATGATTTAATCTATGAATTATCACAGTCCTGTAGACGCATACTGCAAATCGCCTGTTGCCCTCTTGAATATTATTAAAGGACACATGTTAAAGATCCGCTTACCGAGCTCGCAAATCGTAGCAAAGTTTCATGAACCCTGCTGATAGTCTGTGATAGATCCTTCAGTAACA
>NW_015781641.1:0-1171 GCF_001515625.1 Sinocyclocheilus rhinocerous | reverse complement strand
TCAGGACAGCTAAGTGGGTGGTCTCCCCCAGGGTTGGGCAGGGTAACCCCCAGAACAAACCTTTAAATACTGCCTCAGTCATTTCAGGATATTTACCACTCTTTAATGATCTTACACACACACACACAAACAGGACAATCAAATTAAAGAATATTTTCAGAGACAGCAACTTATTTGGAGTATCATGTCAAGTCACAATACTGTTGCAAACCTTCAAATACTGTGGTAAAATAAAAGAGACTGAATGATTTTGCGCTGAAAACTTGATCAGAATTTCACATTGTGGAGGAAACCAGGGAGAGTTTTGTTTAAACATCGGTAACTCAGTGGATTTTTGCTCAATACCTATGTCAAACAATTTGATATAATATCTCCATATCTGCCTGCTACAAAATAAAGCTGATTAAAATCTATTTATCACTACACTGTGTAAATTAATGTCAAATGCAAAAACAACCTACCCCTTTACACTACTGTAACTCGTTTGACATTTTGAAATTGATGCTTGAGCTATGGTAATCAAATTGAATTGTACAAAAATAATTGTAGCTATAGGCCTATATACCGTCATCCAACACCACTCTCGTTTCACTTTCAAAATGGCAAAAAAAAGAGTCTTCAAAAGGTCATATTAGGAGGGTAATGGTCCAGTAATGATTTCACACCATTCACAAATGATGGCGTTACAACTAACAGCAGCCTGGTTTCCCCTGCATTCACTTCATGATCACTAGAGTTTAATACGGAGATAATTCAGAGCAGAATAAATGACAAGGCATTGACAAAAAACACACACATAATGTGGTTAATTATATATAGAGACAGTTCGTGTTAGGGCTGGATATTGGTTGGCTGGTTAAAAGGGAAAAGTACAAAGTAACTTTTTTGAATCCATTCATCATGCCCTTACAGTACCCGCAGGGGATTAAAGGGGGTTCATAAGCAGTCACTCAGTGTTAAATGTATGGGAAAAGAGCTGGGCTCAGTCTTGACAAAATGATTTCTCAATGGAAGGCTCATTTACATAACAATTATGGGAACTGCATGGAACTACTTTTCTGCAGCTTTCTACGTAATGAAAGACAATTTATTTCTTTATTCATAAAGAAGCGAGTGCTTGAACTTCACTGGTGTATTTGTATAATGAGATTCATTCCGTGGTGAGTGACAC
>NW_015781640.1:0-1171 GCF_001515625.1 Sinocyclocheilus rhinocerous | reverse complement strand
TTTGATGTTTTTAAGAGCTCTGCACATGGATTTGAAACAATATTTAAAAATTAATAATAATTTAAAAAATCACATTCCCAAATAAATAAAATTGCCACTGACTCATAAATGTCTGACTTGGACCAGTGTTATTTTAGTTTTATTTATACACTATTATAATATTTCTCACAATTTTGAATTAGCCTTTATTTTTTTTATATTGTCAGTTTTCATTTTAGTGTAGGTTTCAGTAATTTTGTTATGCGTTTATTACATTTATTTAAAAAATATTATATTTGGCTTTATTTTTACTTCAGCTTTAGTTTTAGTACTTTTCACTTCAAACGTATTTATTTCAGTTAGTTGCCAAGGCAACATTTTAAATTTTCGTTTAGGTTTTTATATAGTATTTTTATTTTATTTTAGCTTTATTTCAATTGACGAAAATGATTTTTAATTGTTTCAGTTTTAGTTTTTGTCTACAACTTGAATTGAATTGAAAGGCTCTTTTATTATGGAGTCAATCAGATCTCACAGCACAACGGCTGTAGCGACACACATTACACACACACACACAACCGCTCTCCTTCTCATCTATCATGCCACCTCAAACAACCCTTTACCTCAGGATCACCCTCACACACAATTGTTCAGAACGCGTTTTGCATTATTCAGGACGGTTCTGGTGTAGGGCATTTAGCTGTGCTATCCAGAGATGGTCAGACCTCATTAGACTCCAGAGACGCAGCCGGAGTTTGGAATGCCAATTAACTAGACGATTAAGACAAATGAGGACCAACCGAGCACAAAAAAGCAAACATACAAGTTCAGGACAATAAATGTGCGTGTTCAAAACACAAATGAAAACACAGGCAGCTGTTTTCAGCAAAGCTGTTCCCTGCAGGCGGTGGGTACGGCGCGTTCCTCCGTACGGAAAATACAAACACGTACCGTCTGTGAGGGATTTTTTTTTATTTAAAAATTGAAAGAAGAGAAAACACTGATGGGCTGCTGAATCACTGTGGGTTTGCTAATGAAATCTTAATGCATGTCTAGATTAGATAAAGCAGGTTCACTCACTTTAGAAGCCTGCCGGTGCCAGCGCTGGTAGTCGGCCAGCGTGTCAAAGTTAACGTAGTAGGTCTGGGCCTGCGGTCCGGCGGAGCTGAACATCAGACAGTGCTGCCTCCGC
>NW_015781639.1:0-1171 GCF_001515625.1 Sinocyclocheilus rhinocerous | reverse complement strand
GCTGGTTGCGTTGTAATTGCATTTGCAGCCTCATTTGAGCAGACTGAGTGAAGGCTGATTGTATTGGTCTGGTAATAACCACAGTGGACTCATGGGCCGCTGAGGGCCTGTGGAAACACCGCCGTAACGATCTAACACACAGTGCCCTTCCCTCCTCAGCACACTTTCACTCTAAACCCCACCAGCTAGTCAGAATTTGCTAGACTGCAGATCCCTGCAGTAAGCTGCAAGAACTGATGCACCGGAGAAGATGCATTCTGGGTAAAGATCCTCCTTGACTGGTCAAATAGGTAGAGAGCTTTTAAAAAAATAATTGGGTTCTTTAAAAAAACGACCTCAAGGTTTCTTTGAAAGTGGTTAAATGGTAATGAGAACAGATTTCTAGAAAAAATGGGGGATAAGAATGAGAGGCAATCATCAAATTAGGTGCACTTGAAGTAGAAGTGCAGCAATTTCCTGAAATCAAACAGGTTGGAACATTAAATAATAAATATTTATATGACATGGTTTTACATAAAAAAAAAATTGACATGACATTTGCACCCCGTTTTATTTCTGTAGTAAGACTTATTTTTGAGTTACACTATTCAAAGAGAAAAAAGTGTGTAGGGGGAAAAAAGGCAAAGTCGTTTCAGAGTCAGAGCAGGTTATTACATTTTGATAAAGGATTACAAAGACAAACATCTTTGGAATAACGTGAACTTTTCACAATAAGACCAAGACAAGTTGAGTCAACTTTGATTTCAGGTTGACTTTGAATGTCATAGAAAAAGAAAGAATGAGATAGGACAGAGTGGAAGCAGACGTTTGTTCTTCTGTTTTCCCAGTGTCAGTGGCATATGTTGGAGGATG
Source organism: Sinocyclocheilus rhinocerous (assembly GCF_001515625.1). Taxonomy (NCBI): domain Eukaryota; kingdom Metazoa; phylum Chordata; class Actinopteri; order Cypriniformes; family Cyprinidae; genus Sinocyclocheilus; species Sinocyclocheilus rhinocerous. The sequence goes on along the minus strand of NW_015781639.1, from coordinate 319 downwards.
GTCATGATGGAAGATGTCCAGCAGTACATCTCATTGAATGACAGGAATCGGAACTTTTACTCAAAATCGTGTCCTGTTGTTTGACATGTCAGAAAACATGTCAAAGAGAAATAGCTGATACTAGGAAACTGGGCAGTTTGTATTGTTTTGCTGATGGATCAGGAGTGATCTCTGTGGTGATTACGACTGTTGAATGTGTCCCTACCGCCCCGCGACAGACAATTCCTCCCAGAGTCGTCACCATGCCAAACGCATCTATCTTCAGACCGCACAACAAACCCACTGTCTGGGAAAACATCCAACTCTTCTCTCTCCTATC
>NW_015781638.1:0-1170 GCF_001515625.1 Sinocyclocheilus rhinocerous | reverse complement strand
TTTGTCTCTGTCATGTAAATTGCAAACCTATTCATGTTCAGATATGGCAGCATATATTGTAGTACAGCGCAGACCTTTAGTGCAGACCTTCAACCAATTTAATTCTCTGTAAAACTTTTATTACACAACATGAAATTCTAAATTAATTATAATATGTTTTCTCATTCAGAAAGTACATTTATTTTGGGAATTTCCTTTGGCATTGCTAGTGGCACAGAAATAACTTAGCAGCTTAAACACAAAATATTTCTAATAAGTCTATTAAATGTATTTAAATATAATAATTATAATATATATATATATATATATATATTAAAATATTATAAAATATAAAAATAATAATTGTTTAATAGCATATAGCATAATTTCTATAATTACATATAGCAGACACATTTTGATATTTTATTAAGCAACAAAAAGTGAAAGTCATTCACCAAAAAAATATACAAAAATCCAAAAAATCATCTAAATTCAGTGGAGCAAAACCTACAACCAAGCATTTCTACAGGGTAGAATGTACACTCCAGTGAATATTTCTCAAGGGAAGTCTGAAAGTGAATTTCAATATTGACACAAACGTAAGAATGCAATGCCCACAATTTGTTATTCCATTAAGCCACATCTTGACAGCTTTCAGACTTTTGTGGCAACTAAGTTTTGCACACTGTGGATGTGTGACTGTAGCCCATTATCTCAGCACATTTGCTCCAGGTCGTTCAGGTTTGGGTGACATCTGCGCACTGCAGTTTTGAAATAAGGCCAGGTTAGCCATCACAGGACATTCACCTGTCTGTTTTTTGAGCCAGTGTTAATTGAGTTTCTTTTGCATGTTTCCCTGCATCCGTGTGCATGAAGAGCATCCATACGGCGCTCAGCTTCCTCCTCCATACTTCACTCAAGTTATGTGGATGTGGGCAGTGTTAGATTTGGTCCACACATACGGCTTTGAAGTTTGCCCGTCCACACAGCTCTATTTGCTCTCATCTGACACGACGTCTTTCCACATGTCTCAGTTGCGTCATTATTGAGCTTTTTTGCCCCAGACATGGATCTTTCTAAGTAATGGCATCTATCTTCTGGTTGATTGCTGTATCTTTCTCAGCTTCTGAACTTTGCTGGTGTCTGAGGTGCCTGGATGTTTGATGTGGCTTTCATCTCCTAACATTTGTA
>NW_015781637.1:0-1171 GCF_001515625.1 Sinocyclocheilus rhinocerous | reverse complement strand
TTTTAATGTATTATCTTATTTATGAACACACTGGTTTGTAGTGCAGTTTTACTGCACTTTGTTATTCTTTTGGTTACTTCCCTATAGCGTAAGTCTTTTTTTAACAACGCCAATGTGATTGGCATTGTAAGTGTCATTAAAATGTCCTGCCCATGTTTTTAACATTCAGTATTTTGGTGAAACATTCTGATAAGTCTTTTCTGCCTGACAATTATGTGAACATGTGCAACATGATTTCATCATCTCCAGAACCATTACCCATTAAAACCAAGAACTATAACTATAAAGAGAACTATAACGATACTGTAACTATTAGTGTCCACTTTAACGCACAATAATGTTCTGTATAAGCGTACTGAAGGTTTGCAGTCTGCCGCTTTAAATACTTGAGCTCTTTATTAAAGCAGGATGGATTATTAAAATCTTTCTAAAAGTGATTCTGACATTATTGTTCCTCTAGTCTATACCGTTACCGTTATAGTTGTGGTGTAAACATAATGATATTTAAAACTTTATTGTTATATAGTTATCATAATATCTTAGTGTGAACTGGCCTAAAAAAATATCATCCAAATCTGGCATTTTGTAGAACAACATACTATCATATATAAACAGATCGATATTCATGACCACAACCACATGACAGTCTTTTCTAATGTAAAATTCTTAATTACAATGTCATTAACTTCCCTTCAAGCCTTCATTTTATAAGATGATAAAGACTAGTATTGTATGAACACACAGTTTCATCTGTGCAACCAACTCAACCTCATGCTGTGGATCTGAACTTTTGTTTAGTGAGGTCCTCTAAAAACAGACACATGATTTACTGCCGAATCTTCAGGGTACACAAGGCCAGTCTTTTTCATCAATGATTGCATCAGCACTATATCACAGTGGCAACCTGCCCTGCGGCCATAGCAGGCATATTTAAGCGGGATTAGAGGCAGTCACGGCACAGAGGTTGAGAAATGGGCATTTAGTTAACATGTTCATATTGACTTCTGCTGTTCTACTCAACCATGTCAGAAGGCATTAAATACTACAGGAAAAGAGAAGGCAAAGTGCGTCAAAGAGCCATAACATTTTTATTGTCAGTACAGGTGGCTAACGGGCACCTTACACATGTGTTACATGTACAGTAGTGTTTTCAAGTGCAAGTATGTGTGAG
>NW_015781636.1:0-1171 GCF_001515625.1 Sinocyclocheilus rhinocerous | reverse complement strand
GCTTTGGGATGTTTTCCAGCCACTTCAGATCGTAGTTTACAAGAGAAACGTCTGTCACTATGCAGAGCTATGCTGTACAATCACAAGGTACCTTACTGACTTAACATGTTGTTTATATACCAGGCACGTCGTCGACACAAACAGGACACCATGCAAGTTAGGCACGATCTAAGAAAGACCACACATACTGACCTCAAAGCCACACATTATTCTAGTTTTCAAAGTTTTACTTTGGTTTAAACATGCATACCTATGACTCTGCATCTCTGATTGCAATGCTTTGCAGCCCTAATAGACATTTATATAACATGCAACTTTTGTGATAAAGCTGTTAAGTCCAGTCTAGTAATTGTATAAGTCATTTCAAAGCAGCTTTACAGTACATCTTGATGTTAATGTTTATATCTTAATATGTTCATAGCTTATATGTTATGTTCTTATAGTCACATTTAACAATGATACAATTATAACAACGACAATACAGTTTACATTCTGCAATGATTTGCTATATAGTACTGTATAAAATACATGTCAGTTTCAAAATTACAAAGTCTTTAGAAATAATATACTTTAATTAACTAACAAATTATTTGAAAAACCCATTCAAACCTCTTGAGGGAGCCCATGGTAAACTAGCCTTCCAGCTTGGCCGACAAATCATGACATCAGCTCTATGATCTCAGATTTCAGGCGTACTGTGCAAGTATTTCAACTAGTATCAGCTGAATGTATATTTCACAGCTTGTCCAAAATACAGGTTAGCACATTTTGTCTTATAGGCTACATCTGTATTGACCTTGAGTGCAGGAAAGACGCCAAGGTGACTGACCCTGAGTTCCCACGAACACTAAATACAGGCTGCGGGAGAAAATGAGAAACTTTAGCAGACACCCAAACGGGAACTGTGATTGGTGGTGCTGGAAGGATATGGTTAGCAATTGGTAGGCTCTAATTTCACAGTGGAAGCATTCAGAGGTTTGTGCAAAGGGAGACAAATGACCACATCTCCCTCAACGAGTTAATTGCTGATACTGGATCAGGTGTCTGTGGGCCAAATGTACACCGAGAAAAACGTCAAAATCATTTGAATAAAAAAAAAGAGAAAGAGAAAGAGAGACTAAGGGAAAGAAATTTAAAAAAGAGCAAATGGCCACTTGTGCTTCTCAGATGT
>NW_015781635.1:0-1171 GCF_001515625.1 Sinocyclocheilus rhinocerous | reverse complement strand
TCATCATCATCATCATCATCATCATCTCTGTCTCATAAGTGTGTCTTAACGCTTTTGCTCAGGTGGCAGATGCTGAAACATTGCCTGAAGTGTTCAATAAAACACAGGTGAAATGAAAACCCCAGTCCTTTATTGTCTCATGTAGGGGGCCCGTTTAATGCAGTGAAGACACTGTGAAGTTTTAACTTTAATATCAGTCACATTCTCGGCAGTGTTTTCTCCTGAACACAGATCTCAGCCGAGCGTAGAGCAGGTTTTGATGTGCCACTGGGAATATTTCCAGGTGAAATGCCAGGGAAACACGGTCAAGGACGTGATAATGATTCTATTAGGAGATGCATTATCTCAGGAAAAATGACAAGCCTCGCAAGGACACCAGAGCTCATTCTGCAGCATAATGTGCCATCAGCTGCACCAACAACACGTTTATGCAAAGACTGTGATCTGTCATTGTGAAGGTGAACTTATGCAAACACAGTTCTTAAGATGCACCTCATATTCGTCTGACCACACTGTAATTAGAGAAGTCCAGTACAGTCAGTGCTTCTCAATTAGGTTTGCTTCGGGAACCAGATTTTACACTTCATAATGAAGGTTGTTTTCACAGCGACGCCATAAAAAAAACATCTTTGAGAGCTCTAAAGAGCCTTTCAGTGATCAGTTCTTATGAAAAGAACCATCTTACATCTTCTTAGTGTAAAGAACATTTTAATTATCTAAAGAACCTTCTTCCACTATAAAAAAACATTATTTGTATGTGTTGTTGCACGTTTGGACTGTATTATTCTTTATTTTGTGAAGTATCGTTCACCTTTTTTGAGAATGAGGCATTTTGTTTTTATTTTGTTAGTTTATTTGAAGAATTTTTATTTGTGTTTTTAACAACTTATTTGTGGAAAAATACTATAATAGGTTCACAGAATTAAAAAGTTGCTATCTAAACTATAGATCTGTTTATTTTACCAATTTATTTTTAATCAAGATCAAATATGATATTTATATTTATTTATTTTCAAATTATTTTCTTCTTATTTTGTAAGTATTATGAGAAATAAATGTACTTTTTTGAGAATGAGGTGTTTTGTTTTTATTTTATTTTTTAGAATTTTAAAAACTTATTTGTGAAAAATACAATAACAGAATCACAGAATTAAAAGTTGCCATCTAAACG
>NW_015781634.1:0-1171 GCF_001515625.1 Sinocyclocheilus rhinocerous | reverse complement strand
CAGCCATTCAGGAAAAGCAGACGACCACCAGCAACACATGACATGTGACTGACAACACAAGGGCACTCACACTATAATAGAGAGCATGAAAGATGCGAAACATAGCAGATATGCTTCCTCACCACAAGCACAGAGCACAACACAAACACACATTGAATTTGCATAAAAATAATTAAAGGTAGACCCCATATCAACAAACACACTATATGACCTAAAGTATGAGGAAAAACCTTGCCACCAATAAAATGTTTTATGGAGTATGGTGTGGCATAGGAATCCAGATGTGAACTGCACTGAACACTGCTGGGATGAATTGGAATGTGCCCCATCAACCAAAATCAGTGCCTGACTTGAATCTGAATGGGAGGAGCCTGCTGGAAAATCCATATGAAGAAAAAATTCACCCAAAATGAAAAATATTTTGAAAAATGTTTTTTGTCCATACAATGAAGTCAATGGGGTCCAATGCTGTTTTCAAATTATCTTATTTTGTGTTGCACATACATTAAAGGAAGTCATTCAGGTTTGGATTAAATAAGGATGAGTAAATGATGACAGAATTTTAATTTTTAGGTGAACCATTCCTTTAAGATTGTAGCTGTCTTTCGGAACATGACAGCTATTAGCTGGTAGACAATCACTGACATGCTATCAGCTGGTGTTTGGAAATTAAGTGCTGGTAAACCAGCTGAAGACCATCTTGGAACAGCCTGAAACCCGTTACCATGTCTAAGCTCGTTTGCTGGTCTTAGTTAGTCTCCTAGCCTGGTCAGTTGACTGGATTTAGAGGGTTTTTGGGGACTTCTTAACTAGTCAGGTTGGGGGACCAGCTGAACTCCAATTTAGACATGCTGGAAGATCAGTAAACCATCTTAGATTGGTTTAGGTTTTTCCTCAGTAGATGGAGAAAATGTGCAGCACAAGCTGTGTTAATGTGGTTACTGATTACTGTGGGGCAAACCAACTAAACACAATATATAAAGCATGCTATAAAGGCGAATGTATATATGTTTTATGTGCATAAATATATGGTTACTCGCAGTGTAACCGAGGCACCGAATAATCGCCATAGTCCTCCGGCGTGTCCCGAATCTTCTCCGAGATGCTGTTACTCACGTAGTTACTAGGGAAAATACCGACCCGGTCCTCGATCATACCTGTCCACCACCCC
>NW_015781633.1:0-1171 GCF_001515625.1 Sinocyclocheilus rhinocerous | reverse complement strand
TGTATTTTTTATCAAATAATTGCAGCCTTGGTGAGCATGAGAGACTTATAAAAATGTATTAAATTATTATTCCAATTATTATTCCAATATTATTTGATGTCGTATTTTAATTATTTATATATTTATTATTATATTATTATTTTATATTATATTATTTTTAAGCTTTGTGCAATATACATGTGGTACCTTGTCTATGATTGACTGCATGTGAGATTTGTGCATGAGATCCCCGTACAGCAGAGACGACCACTGCTCCGGTGAGATGCGCAGTCCCGCTTCCATTGCGATGTGAACGATCTGAGCATCGTGTTCGCGGCGCAGGGCTTCGTAAGTGCGAAACTCCTCCTTGAGCTGCATGAGGGAGGAGTCTTCATCACGTTTGGTCACCTGAAAACAGAGCAAGAGAAATGCATATCGGTGTGCATATAAGTTTAGCGCAAGCCCCATAATTACCACACTCAACTTGAGCCAAACAAGCACCGCAGATCGACATTTCATGGAAATTATTGATTTCATAAGGTGCCACAGTAAATCAAGCTCCAGTAAAGGTCTCGAGCTCATTTACAAATATCAAGTTTATTAGATATTCCCATTGCCAAGCACTTTATGTCCACATGATATCACGTTACGGCAGGCTTAACACATCAGATCACTCTTTTCCTAGTCCACACAGAAGGAGTACTGAGCGTAATGGCTGTTAAGTGATCAGCGGTTTTAGCGCAAAGGAAGCTGATTTTAGCTCTGACCTTAAAGCAGGAGGCGCGGTACAGCAGCTGCACTACATGACCGATGCTGGTCTTAGACGCCTGAGGGAAGCGCGCTTCCAGTTTCTGCACCACAAACAGCACCAGAACCTTCCGCGAGAGAGCCGAGCCGTCCTCCAGCGCCAGCAGCACCAGCTTCAGAGCGTCTTCCTGCATGGCTGCGATACATATGGACAGAGACACACAGTTAGTGCTGGGGTCGAGCAATGTGTGCTTGGTCAGACAAACAGATTCATGCTCTGGGTGTTCTCAGACTAGAAAACTCAAAATGAGATCAGATGGGAAAATCTGTGTTGTCCCAGTCAGAATCTGCCCTATGAGTAATCATCATTGACAGCCAAGCACAAACACACATTTGGATATTCCCTTCACATGCATTAAAGGAATATATTTCGGATTATTTACAA
>NW_015781632.1:0-1171 GCF_001515625.1 Sinocyclocheilus rhinocerous | reverse complement strand
ACTTTTCAGTTGGATATGTCTCAGCCAGCAACATCCAAACAGAGTAAGTTACTCTGAAAGTGTTTTTTTTTGTGTGTGTGTAAATTGCTTTGTCAATGTGTGAGTATGCAAAACTACATTTTTACATTTCGTTTACATAGTGATGAGGTCTATGATGACATCGGAGATGGTACGTAACAAATTCATTAACATGAACAATATATGAAAATGTAAAATGTTAATTCTCCTACTAGATGGGATGTAATTTAAGATTGGTAGAATGATGGCCATATTAATATCTTTAAAAAAATTGTCTTTACAGACTGTATCTATGACAATGACTGAAGACCTCACACCATCATCATCTCATCTTCTGGTGCAGCTTATTATTTCTGGCCCTGTTTGTGTTCTTGACTGCTGATGTTGAGCGTATTTATTGTATAGAAACATGTATTAGGCTGAAATAAACAGCCTAGTACCATCATGATATCGTAGTTACCTTGCCTCAGTAAAAATAAATGGCATCTTGTCCAAATTGGCCTCCAAATACAGTTTTCCAAGGTATACAGTTACAAATATACAAATACAAATATACAAATACAGTTTACTTTCACTTTCTGTTTCCTGTCATGTATTTGAGAAAACAAGCTGAATCTAATTCTAAGACACATTTTTGTTCCCGAGTGAAAGGCAGTATTTTGTAACAGGTCTCAATTTTCTCATTTACTTATTGTGTTTTTGTAAATATTACACTGCAAAAGACTGAACTGTTTTCATCACTTGCTAATAATAAATGTATACATTTGCACCACTTTTAAATTCAGCATGCTAATTATGTTGACTGAACAATGTTTATATCTATGTTCACTTGATTTATGTAGATTTTCGTAATTAAAATTGTATACATAAATCAAATAATAGTAGGGTAAGATATGCCCACCAGGGCAAGATGACCAAGTTCTTCTTAATTTTGTCATTTCAACTCAATATCAGTCAAGATTTTGTCAGTCAAATCAGTTTTAAGGTTATTTGATCTAATTTTGTGTCTGGAAAATAGTGATCTGTGACATTGTATTATGTTGAATATATCAAAGTTCCCTTATTGAGTTGGCCTCTGGACATTACGTATGGGGAAAACCTTTTCCTCTGAGATGCTGAAGCCTGGGCTGCGTTCAGCCCCGACAAAAACGTT
>NW_015781631.1:0-1171 GCF_001515625.1 Sinocyclocheilus rhinocerous | reverse complement strand
GTTGAGCCTTTCAATGGACATCAAAATACGCTGACAAAAACTGACTCAACATTTCATTCAAAAAAGCAAAAAGCAAATACTGTCTAAAAGAGAATTTTTAGCACAGAAATAAAGTATGGTCAAATGGCAACATTTACAATCATCTTTAAAGTGTTGGAAAATAATTTACAAAAATATGTTTCACAATCTTGTTAGAAGAATGTTCAGTGCCGCCATTATTTAGTTTGAAATTGTACAAACTGTACATTGTAGAAACAAATATATCATTCAAATCAAATCACCAGTGCTTTTCAACAAATATGGGTGTCATAACATTATTTAGCCATGTAATTTACATACATAAAAACACTAATCAAGCATTTTATGGTATAATTAGCTAAATTTACCAATTGTTTTCAGTAACGATTGAAAGATGCTACAAAAATTAACCTATAAATGTAAGTACCTAGAGACTAGGGAGTAGTGGAAATGTAAGTGAATCTTTCTTTTGGTCAAATTAAGTATATTATTGGATAGCTTGATGCATTTATTCAAACATAAAAATCCAGTAAAAATTATCAGTCTAACCTATGCCAAAACATTTTTTATCAAAAAGTTATCAAGTTATCAGTCTATATATTGTAACAACATCATAACCATTTTCACTGGCCTTGAGAATATTTGTGTTACAATCTGTGTTCAAAGAAACACTTGAGAACAAACATGAGTATAAAAAGGACAATACATTATTTCCAGTTACACTGACAGCTCTTTCAAGGTGCTGTTAAGAGCTGCCATGACAATCTTTTCCATTTCTGTTATTGTTATTTCTTTGCAGTTTTTCAAATTCCTGGCACAGATAGCTTGTGTTAGCTAATTAAGTAGCAAATGGGGGGAGGATATATATATATTCTTTTTTTATATTTAGTTTAATAAGCTACAATTGTGTTCCCATTAGTCAAGCTAAGGGAGAGGAAGCAGCATGTAGAAATCAATATGATCACTGTGGTCTGCAGCATAAATTTCAAAGACTGTGTACATTGGTATTTTTGCAGATACTGTACATTTTTTTACTGTTTTTTTTATATATAAATACTGACAGAAAAACACATTTCCCAAACATTTAAGAGCTTAATACTGAACATACGGCAACTGTTAATAAACTAAAACAAGCTCTGATAACAAACATACT
>NW_015781630.1:0-1171 GCF_001515625.1 Sinocyclocheilus rhinocerous | reverse complement strand
TACAGTGGAATACAGAGTCTTCCAGACTGCTAGACAGATTTACTGAAGTACGTCCCTCTTTAGAAATGTGGATCATTTCACTTTGAAGAACTGAAGCAGTGCAAGCAAAAATTGCATTCAGATATTCTCCGAGTTTAATAAACCATCTGGTTATTCCTGTACAGTATTTGTCCTGGTATGGAGAGAAAATAGAAGTTTTGGCTTTAACTATGCTTTTTAATGGCCAGTGAATCTCTTAAATGAGATATTTCCAGTCACACACTGCTGACAAAAGATTTGTTTTCTCCCCGTCATCGGACTCACATCTTAGTATTCCAAGTATCCAATTTATGCAGCAGCTCCTGAATTTAAGTGGACTTTGTGAAAGACGTTTGTGTGTATTGGGTGAGTGTGCCGTGCCATTATGTCTAACGCAGAAGTGTCAGAAAGAGGCTTCTCTTGAATTAATGAGCCTTTATTTCCAAAGGTGCCTTCATTATGAATATAATGGGCGCTAAATTGATTTACCAAGTATAATTTGATTAATAATAAGTATGGCTTTTGATTATAATTTTTTTTGAAGCATTATTAGATGGCTATGTGACAATGAAAGCCCTTATTAAAAAGCTGAATTAGTCCAAGTTTTACTTTATTTGTTTTGCTGAAAAAGTAAAGCTTGGTTACCTGCCTCGAGTGCAGTGACTTATGGGTATTGTAGTTCTTCTCCCTGGCTCATTGTAGTGTTTGATGCATATAACTCTCTTGGATGTAGATTCATTTGGCAGGTAAAATTCAGTGTGTTCCGGTAAGAACTGGGACTATACGTTTGCTTCTTTCCCTTGGGCCCTGTGTGTTTGTGTGTATGCACTCTGGGTGTTGATGGGGATTCGCTCTCGCTGGGCGGAACACACTATTGGAATTGACACGCTGTCACCTTTCATCAGCGTTTGGAACGGCCCCCTCCCCTGAACTCGGGGTGTGAGAGAGGCAGTTTTTATGAATGTAACTCTGCTGTATCTTTAGTCCCTGAAGAGAAATCTGACCTCTCCTTGAGTGCTCAACACAACAGGCACAGACACACTAACATACTGTTGACAAAAACTGCTGCTTTCAATGACTGATACTACTAATAATAAATGTCACACTATATTTTAAGGTCCAGTTCTTGCTATTAACAAACCATTAACTATGA
>NW_015781629.1:0-1171 GCF_001515625.1 Sinocyclocheilus rhinocerous | reverse complement strand
ATATTGTGTGTGTAATTTCTTTATTATATTAATTTAAAGGATTTATATGTTATTTATATTTAAGGCAAAGTACTGATCCTGATTGTTGTGTTTTTCTTTTTATAAAAGACGAGGAGAAAGAAAACAACCGAGCATCTAAGTCACATTCAACACCTGCCACATTACAATGGTGAGTCTAATCTACACCAGAAATGTCACTTATAAATCACTTATTTTAATCTTTACCATCACCTGACACAAGTCAGTTGAACTCTTGAAAGGTTTTAAACCATAGTAAAATGATCAGTATTTATAATTAGCTTTGATATGTTAAGTGACATCCAATAGCAACAAAATTCTTCAGTCTGTGAAATATAATGTGTGTTTGAGAAATATAACCATCTGTATACAATTTCAGTGCTCAATTTTGTAAAATGTCACATTAATACATTGCTACATGATTTTCAAACAAATCATGCACTTTTCTAGTCTAGGAAAATGCTAGATCATAAAACAGCTGTTGAATTTCCCAAATAGTGTTTTTGCTCTCCTGTAGCTTGTAAGTTGTCAGGATTCAAGTATCAGAAAGGAAAACAGACTTACAATCTCACAGAGAAATAGTTTATTAAAGGATCAGCAGATGATACAAAATCTTGCTTTTCTATCTATACTGGCAAACAAATCTAAAAAATAGTCTATACCATTTTTTTTTCAAGCCCTTTTCTCTGACTTGTTTCTCTCATTTGAAATATTGTTATCAAAATTGTTTAAATTAAACTTTCAATTGGTCTTAGAACCTATTCACACTAAACTACATTTCTTTTATAAAAAAGAGGAATAATTAGAATTTTAGGATAAACAGTATATATGCCACAACATAAATAGTAAGTGCAAGAACATTTTGCATATAATTTTGAAAGTGCTACTTGAAAATATATCTGTAAAATAAACAAAAATTTCATGTTGGCCATGCTTGAAGATCATTCCCGTACCTACATTGTAACTTTTTGTTTTAAAACTACAGTTATGCTTTCCTCCATTGACTTATGATTCCTTAACACGTGTTTTCTAGACACTAGCTTTCCATGTGCATTGACCAAACTGTGTTTTCATCAGGTTGGAGGAGAACTATGAGATCACAGAGGGCGTTTGTATTCCTCGCAGTGCACTGTACATGCATTATTTGGACTTC
>NW_015781628.1:0-1167 GCF_001515625.1 Sinocyclocheilus rhinocerous | reverse complement strand
GATTTTTTTTGTTTGTTTATTTGTTTTTGTTTTTAATATTATCAAATTTATTTTAAATTAGGACTGTCAATTTAAATATTAATTTAGTGTGACTTATGAAGTTTGTGAGGTTCACTAAATGAAATCTCTGAAAGACTTTGAGATTTCACATTTACACAGCACATAAAAACAAAACAAAAACATGGTTGTCAGTCAGACAGTCTCTTCCTCTCTATAACATGAGCAGCTCTTGGTCAAAATAAGCTGCAAAGACCAGCAGCCTGTAAAGACTTCAGTGAAGCAGTCCGCTGTGAACTCTAGTGTTGTAGGCCACTGAGAGACACCCTTCTGAAAAATGACAAATGGGACACGCTACGGTCTCGTGAACTTCATGGACACGTGTAAGTGAAGGCCACGAGACCACAAGTCCACATCAAGCACCCAAAGTCTGGCTCCACAAGATTAATACTGGAGCGAGTCCAGCTGAGAGGAAACGGAGACACACAGATCGCCGCTCACGTTTCATCTGACAGAGGATACATCAGCGTGTGATGACAAATGACTGGCTGTGTAGAGATGAGAGGAGCACTGAGATCCAATTATTATTTGCATAGCTGTGCTGGAGGGGGTCATAACTGCCGTCTACTGTTTTACTCAATCATCTGTTACTCTGATATGTATTTCACATATGCTAACGCCTCACACACAGCCACACACATACATTCGTTTGCATGTGGCGGAACCCTCCAATGAAACAGATTTAATAAAGTTTTTACAATCAAGAAATACAATTACCTAGGAAAATGAACAGATGCTATTTAAAAATATGTTGGTTCACTCACAAAACACAAAGTAGTGTCTTTTTACACAAACAAATTTGTGTAAAAACATCCATGTGTCAATTTTGCTTTGAACTGAATGTGTTTAATTTGTAAAAATGTGTTTATCAACAATTTGTTTCAAAGGCAGTAGGTGTTTACAAACTTTAGCCAGAGCAGTGTTGTTATGGTTAACTAAAACTAAAACTGAAACTGTTAAAACTGTTTTCGGTAAATGAAATAAACGGAATGAATGAACAAAATAGAATAGAATGCAATTTGGACACAATTTTTTCATCATAAATATTTAGAAAAATTGGACACAACACACACACACACACACATATATATATATATATACAGTATATAT
>NW_015781627.1:0-1170 GCF_001515625.1 Sinocyclocheilus rhinocerous | reverse complement strand
TGTATTCTAGGCTAAAGGAGAATTGATGCCACTTGGTTTGATATATTACCTAGGTTAGTTTTTTTTTACTTTTTGTAAAATTTTAGTAAGGACTGTTGTAGCTTTTTCCAGTAACAAGCTGTTTCTTCTTCCAGTGTTCAGCTCTGTAGCTTGACAAAAACTGTTTTTGTCACATATTTTGTCACACATGCTGTATATTGGTCATGCAGCCTTAAGGGCCATTCACACAGAATGTATTTTTCTTTTCAAAAAGGCAAGATGCAGGGTAATGGAATGAGAAAAAAACACAGGATCTAAAGGCATATTGTTTAAAAGTTGAACTTTTTTTAACTTGAGCACTGCGTGTCATATGCACATTGTAAAACATTTCAGGCCAAAGATTTTTTTTACATCTAATTTGGCCTAATTCCATTTCACTAAAATGAATTGTATCAGTTGTGACAACAATCTGTTAACCTTTGCACATTTCTAAATTATATTTTGAGCCAAAGAAAAAAGTTTCGTTTGCCAAACTGTTGTTGAATGTATTTAATACAGAACATGTTGAGACACGTCGACATCACTTTATTAGTACATCATCTTCAACAAAGGATATTTGGTAAAAATACCTTTTTAAAATAAAGCATAAGCTATCCTGATGTGGTGAAAAAAAACTTGTGGCACAGTATAGGTTTATCAATGACAATGAGAGATTTTGCTTTACAGTTTATATCGCAGTATTGTAAATGTATCCATGCAGGTGTCAGTAAGCAAGACTACTTAAAGTTATTGACATGAGTGATGAACATATGAATGTTCAATAAATGAGAAAATAACAAGCTTAACATGCCTGATACTACAAGGGTTATTAAAAGATAAAAAGCTTTGAAAAGAGGCAGACACGACTATGTCACTGTGTGAAAACATGAAATCAAATGCAATGCACAATTTATACCTGGTCCTAAACCAAAACCATCGGAGGGTAATTTCTGTGCTCAATACTCATAATGTCTTGAGTGGTGAATATCTGTCTCCTCTGGGGTATAATGTTTGTTTTATGTCTTGGCTCTGCTGTTTCTCCTGCACATCCGCATTTGAATTCATCATACCACGTTTTTCCAACCCAGTCTCATAAAAATGCGTACCTCTGCAACACCGTTTTTACGTACCTTACTGCACGTTTCGCCGCAG
>NW_015781626.1:0-1171 GCF_001515625.1 Sinocyclocheilus rhinocerous | reverse complement strand
CTTGAACCTACAGTGCTGCATAGTCAAGTCTAAATTTAACCTGCGAGGAGCGGGAATCAGACTGATGTTCCAATCCACAGTTACCTAGAGGAACCAGCAGCCTAGATGTTCTCGGTCCAAAACCTTCCTGTTTGATCGGGTTGTTCAGTTCAGGCAAGATGGGGACTTAATATGGACCCTTGAACCTCCACATTAGTGAATCATTGAGTAAAGCGGGAGGGCGATAGGAGCTTTATATTCTAATTTTTCATCAAACCAAGTGAGAGCCATGGGACGCCACGCTGAGACTCTTAGTACTAGTGATATGCTGGAGCAATTGTCCACTGTCATTGCAGTCGTAAAGTTTGAACATTTGTTTTCACTAAGCATTCCGAAGCTAATAGTTATTATAAAGATGATTTGGAAGCTAAAGAGCAGCTGTGTTAAATCAGATTAGTAATGTTTTGAATAAAATTTAAACATGATTCTTTCTATAATTGCATTTTTTTTTTCCTTTAATTTTCTTAAAAGCCCTATTAGAAACACATTAAGAAACGGTAAGCAGAAAACATACTTTAATAAAATAAATAATGACATATATTCAGCTAAGCGAGAGATCCCGAGAGGGAATGTGCTATTGAAAATCCCATTACGGCTGTGATTTGATCTTTGGCACAAACCTAGCATAAGTAAAGACAAACGTAAAAAAGAAACAAAATTTCGGGTATAATTTTTGTGCATCTACACAATGTTTTCCCACAAGTGAGTTGTTGCTATGCAACAAAGTAACAGTGTTGCATCTTAATATATTGCCCTGGAACTCGATAGATTTACAAAGGTGTATATAACAGATAGATTATTTTGTGTTGCTGCATAGAACTGTTGTAAAAATTAAAATAACAGGAATAACTGGTAAATAAACGCATTCATTTTATTGCACTTGTTTTTCTGTCTTATCTCTTAATATAGAATTAAGACAAAAATACAGTGATTTTATCAGCATGATTTTATGCACAAATGCTTGTATACGCACAGTTAGCGAATCAGACCTGGTATCTAAATCAAAAATGCTTTGACAGAAGCATGTGTTTTCATTAATTTTAATTATGATCATTTCATATTCATTCATTCATTCTCAATCAATTCCTTCATTGCAGGTACTTACTGTGAGCGAAAGAGGCTCCTCTGCGAT
>NW_015781625.1:0-1170 GCF_001515625.1 Sinocyclocheilus rhinocerous | reverse complement strand
GCTTCTCAAACACAAAGGCTCTTTTAAGAGCCACCCATTTCATCTATTACAGAGAGCTTTTCTATTTATTTAGTTAATTAAGACAAACTAATGATGGATTTATCAACCAAATAACTGCACTAATGAGTATTTAATATTTATTATAGTTAATTGAAAATACAGTAAATAGATGGAGATTATTTTACACAACCGTTTAAACTAAAAAGTGAATGAGTATTTCATAGCGAATAAATACAATGTTAGTAGGAAATCTTTTAAGGCTGTGTAAAATGTGTTTGTGGCATAATAAAACGTTTGGTGACAAATATAATTGTTGAAGATGACTGGTGTTTTGCTGTGTGTAGTCATCCTTATTGTATCCGCACCATCTGGATGTCAACGAAAAGCAGATGAATATTTAAACAGACTTGCTTTTTTAGCTCTTTTAGTAATGGAAATACTTTTGCAAGTGTTTTTGTGATTGGTGGTTTGAATGCAGATCTTGCTGACAAATGTTCAATGTTTAAGCATATGCTGCATTTCTGTGTTGATAATCTTATCTAGTAAATTGTTGTTACCTATGGACAGTTATATAAGTGAAGACTGGCACACAACCCCTTGGCTTGATCATTGTATAAGTACAGCTGAGGCTCACAATATTATACAGTCAATGACAATTATATATGGGGCATCTATATCTGATCACGTACCATTTTTAATGATTGTTGATTTTGAAAGTTTGCCCGACATGAATTATTAGTGTAACAAATTTGGATAACTAGGCCAATTGCTTTAGCTTGTGTTGTGTCAAAGGTTCTGGAAATAATCATATTTAAGGTGTTTATCTTGATACCACAGACAATCAGTTCGGCTTTAAGTCTCTGAAGGAAGTGGTAGAACTGTATAAAAGCCATAATTGGATTTATTGATGCTTCTATAGCTTTTGATAGAGTTAATCAAAAGTTGTTGAGTAAATTAAGACAAAGGGACGTACCCAACAGAGTCATTTAGAGCAAGTAATGGAGTGCAGCAAGGAGGTCTACTTTCACCAATGCTTTTTAATGTCTATATGAATTAATTTTCTGAAGAATTAAGTGACTGTAAGACTGGATGAATGATTGGTAAAACCATAGTCAATCACTATATGTATGCTGATGATCTAGCTGTTTTTGCCTGAGTAGTGTTGGTTTT
>NW_015781624.1:0-1170 GCF_001515625.1 Sinocyclocheilus rhinocerous | reverse complement strand
CTCAACTATTCTCTTTACATTTTAATTTTCTAGTTTCTTTTTCCTTGAGTCCCTAATTATTGTATTTAGGAGTATTCAACGTGCACATGAAGTAGCTGTCTATGTCGCGTGGACAAATTGAAGCCTTGCCTTGCATCCGGGGCTTGTTTTAAGTTGCCTGCGATCTATTTAATGACTCAGGCAGCTAAAGCAAGTCTAGGACGCCAGAGACAACACGACAGAGCGCGTCAGAACGATGCACAGAAAGAACTTCAAGATGATTAAAATTATTAGGCTACATGTGATATTAATGTTTGTTCATGTCGATAATGATGCTGCTCTCACAGTTAAAGCTGCTGCAATCAATTATTGTGCAATATATACAGGTTAAATATACACAATAAACAGACTGCAGTGTAATCACAGGACTTGACCGGTTTCATTGTCAGACTTCTTTACCCCTTATTACCAAATATTTACCATTATTGTCATTTTAAACAATAAATACACACCCCTGTACAGACAGACAGCATTAGCATGTTTTCTTGGCACAAGAAAAAATATAATAAAACATTTACCTTCCTTCTCGTTTTTTTTTCTGTTACTCCATTAATTCACGAGTGTCATATGGGATTATTGTCAAATGTGAACCCAATCTATTTTATTGTTGTTGTTTTTTTAAACAATTAAACACTCACAATCTGTACATCAGAATCTAAATCTATCTCTGTTAGGCTACTGTTTGTTAAGATTTGGTTTTGTAAAAAACGTACATGAAAAATACATGAAATTCAAGGACTTGTAGACCTATAATAAAAATGTGTCACCTGATAAAAGATCATCAATTTAGAAAGGCAGAATATTACACTAATTTAGAAAGGTCATATTAAAATGAAAAAATAAATAAATAATAATAATAATAATAATAACCAGTACATATAGGCCTATGCATTAACAGTCCAACAGAAGTGATAAGCAGGGCAGAGGGTTTACAATACCATCTATTGCGTATTAAAGCAGCATAAGTTTGGGATAAAATGTTCTTGTTTACCATTATGCACTTAGGCATAGTTAAAAGGTAAATATTCTCAACCAACATGGAACAGGCCTTTCTGTTTACAAACAGGTAAAAAGGCGGAAAAAAATGGATCTGAACCGGTTTCCATGTCAAACACTTCAATTCTCCATAGA
>NW_015781623.1:0-1170 GCF_001515625.1 Sinocyclocheilus rhinocerous | reverse complement strand
ACACTTTATGTATAATAACTGCACAATACAGTATTCTAACATATACACTATTCTGAAATGATCAAGATTTATTTATATGGTCACTCACTGTGTCTAACTGCGGAAAGGTTTAATATTTATGTAAATATGAGCACTTCATGAGGTTATGAGGTACCACCTGAGGCAGGGTCTTTCTCAAAAAGTGCTTGTGTGGAATTGATGTGTTAAAAATTCATTTATTTCTTTATTTTTCCCTGTAGCATCATGTGTTAAACAGGAGGGTGTCTATGTTCTCGAGAAAGCAGTGAGTCACCACTTTTTGTCCCCACGTAGCACTGCACATCACACAAAAGACCCCGGAGCAGCACAATACACACATTCAAAGTGGCCTTGGTGACTGTACCGTCACCCACACTAAGCATGTCGCTCACTAAATGGTGCTGTTTTTTACACTTCATTTTATCTCCTTGCTAACTGCGTCATTCTCTTCTGAGATTATATGAAAAATTTGTGCTCTCTCCATCAAAACAGTGTCATATACGGCACCTCACTGTTCATTCGTGCTTGTTTTACAGGGGTTGTCTTGCAATATAATTTCTTATTTTTTATATTCTCATTGTTTTGTACTAAATTAAGGTGCTGTGTAAATGAAACTACCTATGATGATCCATGCCAAATACAGCACCATCACTTTTTTTTTATATGTACACTGATTTGTTGTACAGACTGCACTGTAACTGAATGTGGAAAATTGATGTAAGAGTCTTTAAAAATTATAAAGAGAGTTAATAACCATAACATTGTGTAACATATCTCTGTCTGCAGTTTTAGTTTTGAGTCATAATAAATCACACACTAGATGATCCACAAAGAGAAATTACTAAATTGTAAATATTCAGTTTACCACAGGAGGTCGTCAAGCTGAACTAACTGTGATTGATTCATTTAGTGTATATCTTTTAAATGGGCAGCTTATAAGATATTTTTCCACTTTATACCATCACATTATTTCCTCATGGAAAAGATCAAAACTGACCATCAAGTCAGAAAACAGAGAAGATGATTCATCTTGAATACATAAACGAGCATCATCAAACTCCACGAGAGTCTCATAGCAGATGGTAAGAGCTTGGTTTTTTTATATTGGCGCAAAATCGTGTCTTTTGAAAACTACAACTGCATAATGCGACG
>NW_015781622.1:0-1170 GCF_001515625.1 Sinocyclocheilus rhinocerous | reverse complement strand
GATAATATAAATGCAACAAATATAAATATATAAAATACAAATATATAAACATATACATATAAAGTGCAATTGTATAAAGGCAATATATATAAATATATAAAATAAAATAAAAAAATATATATTACACATTTATATTTTCCCTGGTAAATATTTTACAGAGTAATATCTGAACCATAAGAACATATTAATATTAGGTATTATAGAGACAACGCAAATATATAAAATATTTTGCTCTTGTGCATATATTTAGCAGTTCCATTTTAGGAAGCAGTCGTTGGCATCAAAAACTTCTGTTTAAACTATTTATTTTTATACAAAACTGCTATTTTAAACTAGCTTAAACCAAACTAACCTAAAGGTAGCATTTAGTTTGGCGAGCAACAATTTCAAAACAGCTTCTCCAACGCTTGTGCTTTGTGAGTGTGAAACCAAATGCAATGCATGCAATGTGAAGCAGAAACAGGTTTATAACCCTGGCGTGTCTTTATGAGCGCAATTCAGGGAACACAAAGAGTTCTCGTCTTGAAAGAATGCCCAGATTCTGTAGACATTTGTTTCCAAGCCCGCTCACCACGGCCAGTGACATTACACCACTGCACGAGTGACTTAGCATAAAACAACAAGATGGCGAAATAAACATCACAGCAAGGCCGATGTTTTAAAATATTTGGCATATTGACTTTTGCTATGTAAAGCAACAGTATACCCAAAGGAGCTTCAAACAAACGCTGACACTCTATATTGTTCAGTCACAGCGTGATGTAAATCACGGGGTGAATATTCCCTATTGTGCTGCTGGGATACGGTCCAGAAACAACCAGGCTACAATGAAGAGGGCTCCACTAATCAAAAGCGCAAGAAAATAAACAGCCGTCTATGAAACAAACACTGGTTCGGGAATGATCCCCTGATAAAATCTCAGGGTCGTGTATTTCCAGAGGAAGCGCATCTGACAATTGTTGATCTTGCAGCTTGACGGTTTCATCAGCGACTGTTGTCTTAGGCCAGCGTCCCATTTTATTTATTTTCTTATTGTTTGGAATCCAAACTTTACGGCTGCTTTAGTTTTATTGTCCTCAGCAATTTTTATACAAGCATTTAATGTCAACAAATTGGGCCGGCCCGAGACGAGTGAGTCTCAAGAGTGTTTAGTGTTAAATGGGAGTTTGT
>NW_015781621.1:0-1169 GCF_001515625.1 Sinocyclocheilus rhinocerous | reverse complement strand
CAAGGATAGCTGACCAGACATGTGTGTGTGTGTGTGTGTGTGTATATATATCAATGGAATATATATATATTAAAAAAATTAAATCCCACAATTTCAGTATGGTTTGAGAGATCTAGACCTCGCTCTATGTAATATTAATCTTCCAGATATCCTACTGTCTTTCTTTTAAATTATATATTTTAGATTTTTCCCTCTGTTTTAAATGGTAGACTAAAACAGGGAAAAGATTGGGTAGAGAGAGCGAACAGACTTAAATCTGCTTCAAATGGCCATTCCACTTTCTCTTTTAATCTCTTTTGTTCTTTCTCCTAATTCCCTGTTTTTAGAGTATCATTACCTGAGGAGCCCCCCAGTGCCCCTCCTCAGACAGTGATAGCCAGTGGCCGAACCAACCAGTCCATCATGATCCAGTGGCAACCTCCCCCCGAGAGCCACCAAAACGGGCCGCTTCAAGGCTATATCATCAGGTGAGAGATCTCTGGGACTGTCCTTCACACAATCAAGCTGCTCTCAGCAGCACTTCATTTTCTAGAGTACACTGGCCCTCTTCTGCTTCACGTCCCTTTGGAGCCAATAGTGTCCTCTCAGCGAGAACTCCTATTTTTGAGTCTCAAAAGCCACGGGGCTGATGCTTTTCCCTTGTCTCATACTGTTCCCACCATGTCGCTCAGGTACTGTCTGTCTGGATTACCAGTGGACTGTCAGATGAAAAACATCACCAACCCAGACCAAACAAATCTCCTGCTGGAGGACCTCATCATTTGGACCAACTATGAGATTGAGGTGGCTGCTTATAACGGGGCGGGCCAGGGTGTCTACAGCCCCAAAGTCACAGAATGGACCCTGCAAGGCGGTGAGGATCTTGAGAGTATCTTATATCAACATATTTAAAGTTTAATTTAATATTAAATAATTTAGATGATTTAATATTTATCATAAATTAAAGAAAATGATTTGTTTATCTATTTACATTTTTTTTTTACAGTAACAGGGTTGAATAGTTACACTTGAAAAATGCCATCAACACTACAATTTGTGAAAAAAATGAGAAAATGGAATAAGAAGACTTGCTTCTCTTGTCATCACGTTGAAGAAAGCGTTCAAATGATGTCACTTCCTGTGCGTCACAGTTACATTTTTTTTGTAATAGGGAAAAATCACGCAGTTAC
>NW_015781620.1:0-1170 GCF_001515625.1 Sinocyclocheilus rhinocerous | reverse complement strand
AATATTACTAATTACTGTATATGTGTGTGTGAGTGTGTAAAAATATTTTTATTTATTTGTTTATTTTTTATTTAAATATTTTTTAATTTAAGTTTGAAATTTTGACTGGACATTTTGGGAATCACCCATACATTGTTATAGGCCATCATTTTTAATTGTACTCATATTTTGACAGTTTTAGATGGGATGGGAAGTGGTGTTATCGACTGTTTGTAAATCTGATTAAAGATCTGTGTTTTTTTTCCTCCCCATTGTTGACTCATAGCTACTTAATCGACTAGTTTTCATTCAAACAGTCATGAATTATGTATGCCAGTTGCTTCCACTCACTTTTTAAAATTTTCTCTCTCTCTACAGCCTCACCATGTGCCGGATAACTACAAGAGGAACGGCGGCCGCTCTGCCTGGAAGAGCGAGCGGCCCAAAGGTGCATCAGCCTGTGATGAAGAGCCCTCCCCCAGCGCGTCATGTGACCGGCTGTCTGCTGGCTTCTCCAGAGATGGGGACGAGGACGGAGCGGAGGGAGAGATGGAGACCACTCAGGAGGACTCGAGTGCCCCTGTTCCCCAGCTATCCACGTCACAGGAAAGGAGGACAGGTGGGGAGGAGGAAGACATAGAGGAAGAAGAGGAGGGTGAAGAGAGGAGAGAGACGAACGAGGGCTCCCGAGAGAGAGGTGGAGGAGGAGGGCGGGACGCATTGGATGCCCCTTGCTCTTCCTCACTCTCCTCTTCACCTCTTCATCCATCCATCCTTGGAAGAAGGGAAGCACAGAGAGTGAGACTGAACAAGATTCTGCTCGACCTACTGCACCGGGCGCCCAGCAAGAATGGTAAGAGACTAAATATTTATTTAACCAAAAGGCTTTAGTTACATTACATTCCTTCCAATCTAATTCATTCCTGTAATCCCATGTTTTTATTTTTTTTCAATGGTATCACCAATATGCTAATAATTGTAAAAGCCTCTTCATTGTTGGCTTCATTTTTGTCATTCAGTACCATAAATTACATTCCTTCATCTTTGTTGCTCCAAACACAAATGCTGAATGCTCTTTTGAAAGGAGAGAGGATTTATTTGAAAATGACTTTACTGAACGTTTTTCAAATAATTTGCTGAATATTTAATGCAAACTATATTACATTTATATCACAGATTTTTTTTTTTTTT
>NW_015781619.1:0-1170 GCF_001515625.1 Sinocyclocheilus rhinocerous | reverse complement strand
TTTTACAGTCTTTTACCGTTAAATTCACGGTCATTTTTTACAGCCAGCCACATGTGAAAGGTTTATCGTTTTTTTATCGTGAAGTGTTGCCGGAATTAATTTTATTGGTAACCTAGAATAGCAAGTCCAACTTTTCCCACTGGAAAGTCTGCCACAAAACATAACCGTTACTAGGGTGTGAGTAGATTATATGAAAACATAAAAATGAAATGATAATTGTTGAAATGTAAAATAGTAATTGCCATGAAATTGTGTTGGCATGTACACCACTACAATATGAATTTACAGCTAAGCTAACACATTTTCATACAGAAGAAGTAATTTAAGTGCTTTAACCAAAAAAAACAAGCTGCATAATTCTGTTTAAAGCATCTGATACACTTGACTTATAGACTTCCATTATTAGAGCATTACTGTAAAAGCATTTTTTTCTTGCTTTTACAAACTGAAGCATGAGTCAAAATGAGTTTCTGTGATAGTTACTATAGATAGAGCGTACCTTCTTTTGAGTACAGAACATTGCTTTAAGAAACGCAAAATACTAGATCACTAATCTTGTAACTGTAAAACAAATATACTATTTAGGTTCTAAATAAATAAGCTCACATTATCTTAAACTACCATGACTCAGTGTCACTGATCTATATGAGGCAGTGGATGTTGGATTTATTGAGTGCAGTAGCACAGTAAAAATCCAGGTCAAGGTCACATTACAGTGTTTCTGAGCGCACTGATGCTTCATTATTGTGAAGAGAGCATTCAATATTCAAGTGCATTCAAGCATTCAAGCGCATGACCGTTATGGGATGAGCAAGGTGGCAATGGCCTTTATAATGTCAATACACATTCAATAACACAATTTAGCGATGATAATTGAGATGCACACTATTGTTTAAATAAAAAAAGGTTATAATGAGACATTTACAATGAAAGCGATTTCTGCCAAGGTTTTAGCAGTGCCTTCACAACATGTAAACATTATGGACGTTAACATGATTTTAGTGTTAAAAATGCATGTACTATATTATTTTGTTTCTTTGTAAAGTTATATCCAATTTTACAAAATGACCATAAATATTAAAATCAGTGTTATTTTAGTATTATTGTTATATTATTTAATATTTAATTTTACTTAATTTTTAATAATTTCCTTTCGTGTTAATATTTTTA
>NW_015781618.1:0-1169 GCF_001515625.1 Sinocyclocheilus rhinocerous | reverse complement strand
GATCATCTCCCCAGAGAACATTCAAAAAGTTAGACTTGATCCTGTTCCAGATTCTGTTGATGGCCTCAAGCTTGAACTTAAAAGGAGGCTCCAGCTGAAAGACCCTTTTGACCTTCAATATGAAGATGAAGACTTCCATGATTTCTGTAACCTTGCATGTGTAGCTGATCTGCCCAAAGACAAGGTGACACTGAAGGTCCTTTTCACCCCCTTTCCAGATACATTGTCAGACTCCAGTTTAGACACTGCAATTTTAAGTGAATCGTCATGTCCATCAACTTCTTCACCCAGCATCCATTCAGAGCCATCTGCCACCCGTTCGCAGTCATGGCCAACCGCCTTTCCCATCCCTGTTTTTACATATGATGTGGAGCTGAGGCTAAGACAAGGTAATGAGGCATTTCGAAAGGATGGAACACTTCTGTCAATTCCCAGAGACATGAAGATTGAAATTCTTGAGAAACTTGCAGAAACTATATACTCATACAAAGCCTATCCTGGGAATGAAGAGATTGACGGTGTAGCGGTTGCCTTAATTGAAAAACACCCCTGTCTCAAAGAGCCAAGCTCCACATCTGGATGGTATGGGTGGAAAATTAGTTTGAAGTTTAAGATGGGCAACTATAGACAAAAGCTGAGAGATGCAGGTTGTCAGGAACTGAAAGTGAATTCTGAAAAGAGAGGTCTTGGGGAGACGAGAGGAAAGCGAAACAAAGTTAAGAAACCTAGACGGTGTGAAACAAATTTTCTTCCAGATCTACCTCAAGGCAAAGACCGGGAAAGTCTAGAAGAGGAAAGAGAGCAAATAGCTGTGGAGATGAGGAAGAGGACTCCAGACATCACCTTTGTTGATGCTGCTATGAGCAGCACGTATTCTTTGAGAAGACAAGAAGTCGTTGAGGAGGAGCCACCAGTGTCACAAATGAAAGTCCAATGGCCAGCACTTTTCACAGAGAGACAGGTAAATTGTGTTGATTTGTTTCTGTGTGCTTTGTATTTATCAGAAAATCTTGGGTTATGAAAGTTGTGCTGTTCTATTAGAAGATATGGCCAAACTTAATATCCTAAGATTATATGACCAGTTCCATAATGTTGAGTAGGGCTGCACGATAAATCGCATGCGTTTATCATGCGCATCTTGTCAGTAAAGCCGGTTCTGTGATTAGTAG
>NW_015781617.1:0-1170 GCF_001515625.1 Sinocyclocheilus rhinocerous | reverse complement strand
TCCGCAAGAGATCCACGCCGTCCCACGCGCTCTACCAGAGCCACACTCCGCGGCACGGCCAGTCTCAGATCCTCGGCCTGACGAGCCGCGACAACCCGTCCCGCCTGAGCCCGTCCTCTTCCATCGCTCTGTCCCGCAGCCCTTCCTCCCGGGACGGCCAGGAATGGCAGGCCCCTTCCCGGACGTCGTCGGCGGGGACGACCGGGGTCAGCGCCGGGGTGAGCGTGGGAGCCAAAGTGGCAGGAATGTGCGGTAAGAACCTGCTGAGGACATGCTGCTGCGTGAGAATGGATTCGCCGCAGCCCGAGCCACCCGCACACAACTCACTTCCCGTAATCAAAATCCATCAGCTCTCGCTGTGTGAGGACGGGGACGCAGTGTGAATGAGCACGCTGGGGAAATCACTCGACACACGCTGGCTGTGATGCCACTTTGCTACTTGACAGTGCCTCAGACTTGAGAACACAAACTGATGAAGAAAAGCGAGCTTTTGATTGAAACGATTAGCGATGGGAACATTGAAAGCTGCGGCGGCTCTGTCGATGCTTCATAAAGGCACAGATCAGCTTTACATGAAATCTCTGTCTTTATTTCCTCACTCTCATGTTGTTCTAAACCTGTCAATGAACTGAAATGCAAAGGAGATTTTGCAGCTTCAACAGAGGGAAGTGCATTAATAACTTTAACCCTGAAAAGCATATGAAATAATAGTCAGAAAAATCTCTTTTTTTTAATGGAGCAGTTTGAACCTTTAGACAAAGCATAGATATAAAACAGTACATTTGTGTATAATTTTTTGTTATGCATCATATTTGCTACATCGGGCATTTATGGCTCATATAGTATGATAGGAGAATATGGAGCTCATACTCGAGGAGAAAAAACACCCCAATTTTATTCAGAGGCCCAAGCTGAGCAAAAACGCGCAATTCAATGCAACTAATATTTACAATGGCCAAAAAGATGAAATCCTGAAGTCTGTCATGTAAATCAATGGTAACTTTATAACAGTAAGTTATAAAGTTGTCACTTTATCTCCCAATGTCTTAGTAAGATGATATTTAATGCTTAGATTGATGATCAAAGCACTGTAATTTCAAAACATATAATGCAATGCAATACAATGATGATTGAGAGATCCTCAAAAGCCTGATTATCATATTTGATACT
>NW_015781616.1:0-1169 GCF_001515625.1 Sinocyclocheilus rhinocerous | reverse complement strand
TTCTGTGTGCGAGCGTGGATGTAATTGGGTGTTATCGATGTTGCGTGCGCAGGGTAACTTTAGGCTGGACGCGCGTAAACATGCTATTTCTACAGGTTCTGTTCTCGTCTCGCTCTCATGTTCCATATATCTTAGGGCGCTGTGACCGCCCTTTAACAGACCGAAGACGACGTACACTAGAGGCCATTCTATAGGTTGTATCAACACATTTGTATGGCTCAGTCGAAGTCTCTTTTCTAACTTCTGCCAACTCATTTAGTTCTGACAGCAGAACAAATTATTATTATTTTTATTTTTTTTACACTATATCACATGAGCAAGGCTGAATATCAGTACAGTTGTGTGAATCGGCTGTAGTGCTGTGCACTGTGCTGATATTCAATAGGCCTACTGCAGCATTATTGTGAGTGTGATATTGCCAACAGCTCTATAAAGTTGTTAATATAAATAACTTAATATCCACATTTCATACATAAAAAAAAGTTGGTGTATTTATTCTCTGCAAACAAAAATACTTCCAAATGAAATCAAAGAAAGTGACTAAAATCCGGTCAGTAACTGCATGTATGAGTGGAGTGGAGTGACAAAAATTTCCACTCACTCACTCAAAGCATTCAGTCTGCTCCAGTTCCACTCCTGGCTTTCCATTTCTCTGCTTGTAAGAGAAAACCACTTTCCGAGTGATCCTGGACAAACTCTGCTCTTACTCCACTCACATACTCTGGTCTGAAACACTGTTAACTTTACCGCTCAAATTGTAAGACTGAAGCTAACTTGTTATAATTTGTTATATTTTATTTTATTTGTTAGAAATATCTCAAAAAGTGTACAATTTGACGTTATTATTCACACACATTTAAATAGTATTTATTAGCTCACTAATCAATGTTTTTGCAGTACTTGTTATGCTGATCACAATAAGTGATTCTCAGTGACTGCTTTTCACCTTAGTGTCTTAGAGTCGATCTCATAAAAGCCAACTTTTTAAAGCTGGGGGTGTGAATGTATATGTGCATATGTACTGTATATATCTAGCATATGTATATACTGTACAAACGCACGTTTTTTGTGAGCCCAGAAGGCCACCACTACTGCAAAACCGTTAAAGGGACAGTTCACCCAAAAATGAAAATTCTGTTATTGTTTATTCATCCTCATGTCACACACTT
>NW_015781615.1:0-1170 GCF_001515625.1 Sinocyclocheilus rhinocerous | reverse complement strand
TCCGAGCAGTGTTAATTTAACACTCTGGATTTTACTGTGTATATGTATATTTTTTAACTCAGAAAAATATACATATTTTAACATAAGATTAAGTGTACACAGAGTTTGCCCCTGTAATAAATGTGCTGTCCTCCTATGCAGTCTTCCTTTCAGTTATGCTGGGTCATGGTCTCTATTGTTAAAAGTGACCCACCTCTGAGGTATCACACAGATCAGCACATTTGAATTGCATATTTTAAACTGCAGCTGAATACATCTGTCTAGAACACACAAACATGCATACTTATAAATATGGCGCCAGCTACTGTAAGACATGCTGACCTTAAGAGTGTCATTATGAACAGTACAGCTGGACGGTTATGATAAGACACTGAGTCACCTCAGCTAAACCTGCTTCTACTCGTCTATCTGTGTGTGTGTGTGTGTGTTTGTTTGTTTTGTAAGGTATCCAGGGAATCGGTAGCTTATCACTTCCCCTCTGCACCGGATGAACTGAATCATCATACAGTCACAACATCTGTGAGGCACACTAAAACTTTAACAATTGATTCGAGGGTGCTTAGAAATCAACGTTTTGGTTACTGTACATTGGTATATGTAACATGTCACATGTAAATAGTTAATTATAATAGTAATAACATTATTTGTACTTACTGTATGTAAATATACTGTAACAACCATAATGTTAATGGATAAATCATCATTTTTTTCCGTAGGGAAACTGATTTTTAACGATAACTTATAAACCTTTAAAGACAGACCTGTGAGTTCTAAAGTTGTATGCATTGTTTTCAAATGTTATATGCATTATTTCAGCTTATACAATGGTGAAAAACTACATTACCCATAATTCTGTACAGAAAATTCCACCAATCAGTGTCACAGCAAATGTTAACCACAGACCTTGTTTTGCTCATTACAACTGAAAACCACTATTGTAAAACTGTATTAAGGAATTCTAGAGTGAACTCATGGAGAGTTAGATTTCTGGACTAGTCTACAAATTGATGTAATGGTTGAAAATCTCTATTGCTTACATTTGACCATGTTTCTTGAGTTGTTCTGTTTGTGAGGAATGTTTAGCCTGTTTAAACTTTACATTCATTATGCCAAGTGCTGGTACGTGGCATTAGTATTGTTGTTTGTTAAAACATATTCGTTAAACATAAT
>NW_015781614.1:0-1170 GCF_001515625.1 Sinocyclocheilus rhinocerous | reverse complement strand
TATCAAGCCTTTGACCGGTCATGTATATACTGCAGGCAGAAGTCTGAAATGGAGTTGTTGGCCAGATGGTGACTGGGTTAAATCCCCACATGTTAACAGCAGGTCTGTTCCCTGCGAGATGCCGAATTCTCTACTGTGTTTCTGAACAAAACCCAGATGTGTGGACATGCTGTAGATTACATTAAATCTGGGTAGATTATATTCATATAGCCAAAAACATGTAGGCTAAAGGACATGTCCTGATCATATCCATCCTGAAATATTAGGTTATATAAAAATAAAAATACAAACAACAAAAATATATTAAACATGTATATTCATCCATAATCACCCAAGACCTTAACAAAAGACCTGATGCTGTTGTACTCTGCAATTTCAGGATAATGAATTCATACTTTGAATTAATTTCATAGCAGATACATCATGTACCCTCTTATTTGGTATGACATATTGATGAAGTGATGTAAGTTTTATGATCTGAGAGTTTGACTGATGGATGACAAAATGCCTGCTGTCTGTTATGTCTGCGTATAATCTGTTCCAGTTGTATCAAGTCTTGTTATTGTTGTTGCACAATGTCATGATTTGTACAAGTTGGTGTTGAATTTCAAAACTGATTACATGTACTGGAGGAGAACATTAAGGAATCAAGGGGATTTTTTGAATTTGTGTGTTTTGGATGAATGACATTGTGCCTCCCACTGGTACATTCACAAAGTGTTGTATTGTGTGTAACAGTGAATGGTGGGTAGAGTGAGATATTTATGTACCCCACGGATGAAATGTTATATGGATAGTTCACCCAAAATTATAACTGTTGTATTCTACTCACTCTCATGTCATTTCAAACCTATATGATTTACTTTCTTTCTTTTGTGGAACACAAACTGAGGAATGTTGACACCTCTCTCATCTACAGAATGAAAGTGCATGGAAACCAAAGGCTGACGAGCTCTTAAAAGGACCAAAAAAAGCATCATAAAAGTATTCCATGCAACTTGCATTCTATATTGCATGCTATATGACTTTTAAAGCCATACAATAGGTTTTTGTGAGGAGAAGGTGGTAATTTACTTAAAATCTTGTTAGAAATGTGTGGTCACTTTTCACCTTCACCAGGGTTATTTAATATTATTGAGATACTTTTCTATTTTTTATTAATTTTGAATT
>NW_015781613.1:0-1170 GCF_001515625.1 Sinocyclocheilus rhinocerous | reverse complement strand
TCATTAGAAACGTGCAGCGCATTAATCAGAATGAAATGTTGCTTTTATTTTTATTATGAGCTGAATGATTTGGATCTTTATCAATAGCAGTATTGGACTTTAAAGTTGGATGAGGTACAAAATAAAAATGAAATAGTACCCACGAAATGGCTCTAATAGTAGCGTGAGGCTGTCATTATAAAAAGCAATAGATTTTAACATCGCTGACGCACCACCTGAAAATCTAATAAGCAGTACATTTTCCTCCATATTCCGTGTGCAGTGAGTGAGCTGCATAGAGAGGCTGGTAATGTGTGAGGCAATTTAATAAGACTTACTCCTGGCTGTAATATTGCACAATCAACATGGTCCACCGGGGGGAAAAAAGTATGCACACAGAGAGAATCATGCCCTGGCACATGCCTCCTGCTAAAACTTTCACGAAAAGATTTAAAACGCAAGTGCTAAATACGAGTCACATCAAAATTCATATAGTGTTAGGGAACTGCTTGATGCACAAGTCGTGTACAGTAGAAATAGCGTGAGCATTCAGACAGGTTAAACATTTACCATGGCAACCATAGGTTCTGCTAAAGTACCTTACAAAAGATTGCCTAGAATAGTGAAACCATCATATGGCAATGCCATATACTGAATGCATATAATATGCATGTATTTATAGTATTTACTGAGGTGTTTCATGAAATCTCTTGTGAAAAAGAAGTGCACTTTATTATACTGAATGTACACTTGAGTTTACTTCAAATCTTAAAAGTATATCAAGATGTATTTGCAGATAATATAATATCAATGAAATTAAAGGCTACTTGAGACAGTACACTTTCCTGACTATTTCTTAACACACTTAAGTGTACTTTTAAAAATTGCACTTTGTAATAATGTCAAATTAAAAGCTGCACATTTTAAATGTTTAAATACACAATGTACGTTTTAACAGAACTAATGTTAAAGTATATTTTAGTTTACCATAAATGCTTGTCACTACATTCAGCAGCACACTTTAACCATATTTCAAAGACAATAATAGTAATTATAAAATCATGGTAACACTTTATTTTAAGCACCAATTCTCACTATTAACTTGCTGCTTATTAGCAAGTATATTACTAACATACTGGCTGTTTGTTAGTATTTATTAAGCACATATAAATGCCTTATTCTGCATGATTA
>NW_015781612.1:0-1170 GCF_001515625.1 Sinocyclocheilus rhinocerous | reverse complement strand
GAGGTGAAGACTAATAACTGTTGTAACTAACACTAAGTTCACCAGCTGTCATTTACATAGATTTTTCTATACTATGATGTCAGCGTATCTCTTCTATACTATGATGTCAGCGTATCTCGAATAATAACTCATCAAATCACCTTTGTGAGATGTTAAATTTTTGATTAGTTTAGAAATTGTTCATATTTAGTGATGAATTTGAAAATTTGCACTTACATTTGCTTTTGAATAGTCTGTCAGGTTGCCTTATGTTTTATTGACACTTTTAATTGTATCTTTTAATTGCTGCTTCAGTGGCACAATTATTTTCATTAAATGTATTTAATAAATAGTTTCCTGTAGATGGAAGCGCAAATAATTGAAGCAATAATCTGACAATGTCTCCCATTTATTGGTGTCTTTTAAAACTATCTCTCTGTCGTTCTTACTGTCATTCTCTGTTGTTATACAAGACAAATAAACATGGCAAATTATTTACTTTTAATGTAACATTAAACCAAAATAAGAACAATGACAGTGTTTTATTGCACTCTAGAAGTGGTTTAGCTTTTTCACATCACGTCTTGAATTTTCATTGAATAATAACCAGTTAAAATCCCTTCTTGACAGTATCTAACAACTGGAATCAGACAATATCTAATCTTAACATGTCTATTTTTATTTTAGTATTCTGACTACTTTTATTTTATTTCAATTTATATTCATTATTATTTTAAATTATATATATATTTTACTTGTTTTAATGTTAAAAAACTTTTTATTATAAAAGCTTTGTCCCACATTTTGGTAACAAGGTTGCAATATTTGCAAACACCATATAAAAGGAACAGAAAATAGGCTGATTATCATCTGATCAGGCTGATTTTGGCTAAAGGTTAAGCATCTTTCACTGCCTTAATATTTTTGTTTATTTTTAATGACTTCAGTTTCAAGCGTTTTTTGTACTCAATTTGTGGAAACTGCCATAATTTGTATATCTTATTTTCTAGAAATAGATAGATGTAGCACTCAAGTACAATGTTTGACATTCCAAAAGGTTTTTATTGGTTTTCGTTTACAGGAAATACATGATAATGTAATAAAGTTGTCATTTTAAGTGTGTACTTTATTTATAATGAAAATGTATGTACTCACTTTAACTTTCTATAGAAAGTTCTCCATTCAAAACAT
>NW_015781611.1:0-1170 GCF_001515625.1 Sinocyclocheilus rhinocerous | reverse complement strand
CCGCATATTTTATTTGCAGAAAGCGGCACAGATTTACCATCACTTATAACTAAAATATGTCTTGAAAAACAAGATTTATTGCTCATTGTGTCACAAAAGCTGACTTGACAATAACATCACATTTAAATAAAATCAGTTTATGTAATTTACAATCACCTCAAAGTGAAATACATCACATTTTTCGGACTGCAGTCAATTGATGCAGACTTGAAATCATATACTGTAAGTGTTTGTGTTTACCCATCTGGAATTTGTGTACTTTAATGCAGGAGTTTTCAATCTGGCCACTAAACTCGTAAAAATAAAGGTTCATATAGGAGTCTGTGGTTCCATGAAGAAATTTTAACATCCATTCATTGCACAAAAGGTTCTTTATAGTGGAAACATTTTTTGGGGGGATTATTAAAAGGTTCTTCACACTAAGAAAACTAAATGTTTTCTTTGGGGAATGCAAAATGCTTCTTCTGTTGCATTTCTGTGAAAACCCCCTTTTGGAACCTTTATTTTTAAGATGAGATGAGTAAAATAGTGTAAATATTTTACTAACATAGTTAACATGCATTAAATTAGTTATGGTTGTATTTATAATATCACATTTACTTTTGCCTTTTCTCGTACACACCTTTTTACACACAGCTTCCTTTATATTTTTGAAAGTTGTAAGAAGGCTGCATATTTAGGGGTCCTTGGCATCAAAATTTTGAAAATGTAGTGATTTTTGCTGATATGATATAGAGTCATTGACTAATGTCATGATATTCCATGCTGTACGTTTTCTTAGCATGATTCTTGGTACTTGTGACCTTTC
The DNA here is from genome assembly GCF_001515625.1 of Sinocyclocheilus rhinocerous. NCBI lineage: Eukaryota > Metazoa > Chordata > Actinopteri > Cypriniformes > Cyprinidae > Sinocyclocheilus > Sinocyclocheilus rhinocerous. The sequence goes on along the minus strand of NW_015781611.1, from coordinate 362 downwards.
ACCTGTAACAAACCAACCAACCAACCCGTTAGTCTCTGTCTAACACCCTGTGCAGCAGCAGATGTGTCTGTGTGCCTGTGAACATGCCAGCTCACTGCAACACTTTACAGGAAGCAACCCAGTCAACTTCCTCTGGCATTTAAAACTGATGGGCCCTCATAGATCACACTGTGTTAATAAAGTGCCTGTGTCATACGACAGTATGTGTAACACACATAGCATTGTACTTCTTATAACTTATTATCTGTAATACAGTCGTGGCCAAAAGTATTGGCAGTGACATAAATGTTGTGTTTTGCAAAATTTGCTGCTTAAGCTGTTGTGGTGTTCAGTCATCACAACAGCTTAAGTAGCAAATTTTG
>NW_015781610.1:0-1170 GCF_001515625.1 Sinocyclocheilus rhinocerous | reverse complement strand
GTACAAGAGGTTTTTTTTTTTTTGGAGAAGTCTTGATAATATTAATTAAGTGAAGGTAAAGCAAGTCTAAACTCCCTCAAAGATGCATTCAAGATGGATAGAAATCTGATCACTGAAGAGAGTCATATGTAAATACCCCATAGACAGACATTTCACAGGAAAAACTTCCAGACAGGATCCGTCAAAAACCCAGCAGAGAAAACGACAACTAATGAGCATATCAGTTAATAAAAGACAAATCCATTAATATCAGAAACGGAGAGATGCTCGCTGCTTTGAAGCTTTGATTCACACAAAAGACTCCCTGAAGTATTTATTCTGTGTAACAGAGAAACTGTGTGGACAACCAATGATTCATCGCTGAATGTAGATACTGTATCACTCTTTGTTTCTCTGATATTGCTTTTATTTCATGTACCATATGATGTCAAAAAATGAATTCTGATGTAAAAGGCCGACAGTCTGACCTTACTTGAATACTTCAAGTGAATACTTATGAATAGATGCAGTGATCAAATCTTATTGCTGCTAATGAATCATTGACTTTGAATGAATTTATTCCTTCCATCACGTGCAGGGTCTGGAAATGTCTAGAAACTCTTGATGTGAATGCAATCTAAAGCAGCAATCTGTCAATAAAGAACAATATCTACTAATAGACACAAATGCTGTGGATTATTACATACAGCAGCGTTTCTCACCTGCTAGATCGTGTCCAGAAACGGGTCACAGGTTTGTTCTGATGGGTCACGGACAGCAGGGAAAAATTACGCTAAATATAAATAATAAAATGAAATGAATCATGCAAATTTACGACAGTAAACTAAATAGACTTATTAAACATTTCATATATTTTTGTTGTTGTTGATGTTAAAGGTTTTGTCCAGTCAAACTCGACAGTATTTCGGTGCAAATGCATCAATAAACTTGATAAAAGCTCAGAGAGATATAAAACAGAAAATATGAAAATAAAACATAATATATTTTATTTCTATTTTTCTTTTTTTTTCACTTAAATTTTAGCTAAAATTTTAGTAATGTTTGTCATTTTTATTAGATTTGTAGTTTTACTTGTTAGTTTTAGTTTATTTAGTTTCGGTTATTTTAGTACTTCAAGTTAAACTAATCAAAAATGAGGAATAACTAAATAGTAAATTTTATAATATATAT
>NW_015781609.1:0-1169 GCF_001515625.1 Sinocyclocheilus rhinocerous | reverse complement strand
ACAGGGAGAAAGGACATTCCCAAAAGTCATTCCTGACATCAACATCACATGGTTATATTTTATTATTTTCTTATCTTCTCTTTTTTGTTATCAGTAATGTACATTAGGGTGTTTTTCTGTTATTTAGCAAGTGTTAATTGTATTATTTTAGTGTCTGATGGCATTTTGTTTTCGTGTATAGCCCTGTGAACTGTTTAAATAAGGAGTATTGGTCATGTTTTATGGACAGGCCACTTATGATGAACTCTGATTCATCATGTGGCTTTCTATTTTACCATCTCTATTATTATGGTGGTTGTCAATACATTTAGGTAAATAGCATATTTTAGTAAAATAACATTATAGCACTTAAATTTACTGTTGTATGCTGAAAACTATACAGGCATCAATATTCTATCTGGTAATACCTGAAACATTTTACCATATTTTTTACAGTGAATTTTCTGGCAACCATAGTTGCCTGTTTTACAGTAAATGTAACATTTACCAAGAATATTTTTTACAATGCAAATAATGTTCCATTATTTCAGGTGAAGAGGGAATGCGGGGAGAACGTCCCAGTGCTGTCCGACAGTGAGCTCATGTCGCTGTCTGTGCGCGAGCTCAACACGCACTTACGCGGTTTGTCACGCGAGGAAGTGCAGAAGTTGAAGCAGAGGCGGCGCACGTTGAAAAACCGCGGCTACGCGGCGAGCTGTCGGGTAAAGCGCGTGTCCCAGCGTGAAGCCCTGGAGCAGCAGAAGAAGGAGCTGCAGCGGGAGGTGGAGCGGCTGGGGTCAGAGAACGCAGGCATGCGGCGGGAGTTGGAAGGGCTGGGTGCCCGTCTCGCTGCCTTGCAGCGCTTTGCCAGAGGTTTGGAATCCGGAGGAGGCAGTCTGCTGGCCACCACACCCCGTCTGAACACAGCCTCCGTCATTACCATAGTGAAGTCACCGCAGCAGGTGCACACCCCTAGAGAGCAAGGAGCATCCTAGGACACCACGCTCGCATGTATACGCAGACACACATAGGTACACAGTATGATCGCACAGACCAGACCATGTATACTCACATATACAGGAAGAAAAACAAGTACCAGTTGGGAATTACAGATTCACTTAAATATATATAACACACAGAGACTGTATATACAGTCTTATAAATGTCCAAGAATAATCTCAGTACTGTTG
>NW_015781608.1:0-1170 GCF_001515625.1 Sinocyclocheilus rhinocerous | reverse complement strand
TTTCTCATTTTCATTTGGTTTAACTTGATGTACTAAAATATCTAAAGCTAAAACTGAAGGTAAATAAATAAATAAACATTATAAAAGACTAATACAAATGACAAAAACATACAACAAAATGACTAAAAATGTAACTAAAATGAAAATAAAAATGGAAAAAATAAAAATTTAAACTATAGCTACATTGTATAGCTACAATAGAAGCAATTGTAATCTTTATAGTAATGTTTTTAATTGAACTCTGATTAGTGAGATGAAAAGTGTATCTTATTAATTAATAATTATTGGCATGGTTACTAATAGCTAAGAAATAAGTACTAGTACCCTACTGCCCAATAGTACAGAAGTACAAATATTATATCAGTCCTTTTTTTTTTAATACCAGTCCAATATTAGTCCTTCAGTTATTATGAGGTACTATAAGTACATGCATTATATTTAAACAAGTAGTAGAAAAATGTTGTCTTAAATAGTTTTAGAAGATGTATAGCATGTCACCGCACGACCCGGCTTGACACATCAGCTATTCATAAACTAGTTTAGGTCTCCATATCCACCAGTGCTCAACCTTGATGGATGTGGGAACCAGGGCAGATGACTCTTCATGTTTTCAGCTGTGGCAGCTGCCGCCTTATCATTCATCAGACAGTTTCAGACTGAGGGGAGGATCTGTTTTTGTATGGCTGGAGCTGAGCACTGTGTATTGCATGAAGCTTCGTCACTTTGGCTTGTGTATCATTACTCTTCATAACGACTGATGTAACATGCAGTAAAGTCTGGCAACTCTGTTCAGATCCATTGATGACTTTGTTCTACTTACACTGGTGTTGAGTCAGACTGAGCCTTTGTACTGCATTTATGACTGTAACAAACAGAAGGAATGTTGTTCCACAGTCGTTCTGTGTTTAATAAGATTATTTTCTGTTATGTATCATAGCTAGCCCTGGTCAGTCCCAATGGGGAACAGTATGACTTACTACTACGGCAGCTGCGTGAGAGGATGGACGAGGGCTGCGGGGAGACCATCTATGTATTGGGGGTGGGTTCAGGTGAGAAACTAAGATGAGAGCCTTGAGACTCATTTTATTGAATTTTGTTTAAGAATACCCACCAGCTTGTCTCTCACACTCTTTCAGATGGAGGAGACTATGGTTTGAATGAGAGTGATAT
>NW_015781607.1:0-1169 GCF_001515625.1 Sinocyclocheilus rhinocerous | reverse complement strand
CTGCAGGACACTGGCCCTCCAGGACCGAGTTTGGGCACCCCTGAACAATCTAGAATTTAAAGCAGAAGTATTTAATTTCTGCCATTAACGACACAAAACTGAATTGTCTGTTGACACCAAGAACAATAACTATATTAACATCCACACAAACAGTAGATAACGTTCTGTTTATTCTAAGGAAGATGCAGTTGTCTGCCACTTTAGATGCTATAAAGATAAATATTATCATCCACACCAATGCATAACAGTGTTCTGTTTATTATGAGTGCATGCTGCAGTTATATCATCTGCTGCTTTAAATTCTCAAGCTCTTTAAATATGATGGATTCTGCTTAGCTGTTAAGAGTGTTTATCATTCATCAGCTGAAAAAAATCATTTTGAATGTGATTCCAACAATATCATTCTTCTGTATCATTATAGTTGTGGTCTGGAATGTGCTATTCTCTTTTTAAAACTTTATCATTGTACTTATTGTTCTTGGTGTGAACAGCCCTTTAGACCTGAAATATTGTAAAGCACATAAGCCATATGAACTGTTTTTGAAGAGGTTGACAGCATTTTTCCCGATTCACGTTCTTTGTATGGAAAAGAACAGAAACATTCTGCTTAACATCTCTCTTTGTGTGTAACTGAAGAAAGCAAGTCAAAAAGGTTAGGAACAATATGAGGATGACTGAATGAACTAACCCTCTAATTGCTTGTGATTTGTTTTAATAGATAGCCACCACTAACCCTTTAGTATCGGACAGACAAGATCTCTCTGTGCTTCAGGGTGAATATGCTGCAGAAGACACCATTTACCAGCTCAAGATAAAGGTCGCTACATTTTCGCAAGCTTACTTTATACGTAGTAAGTGCCTGAAACCTTCTGTAAAACTTTTATTCTTACATCTTGTTCATAGGACCTTCAAAAAAAGTATGCCTATGTTCGAAAGACACGGCCGGATGGAAATTGTTTCTACAGAGCTTTTGGCTTTGCACATTTGGAGTCACTACTGGATGACAGCAAAGAGCTGCAAAGGTAGTGTACTGTTGGATTTGGGTGCCTAATGCAGATACCATTGCTTGTGCTTGGAATAGTTAAACTAATTCAGGAGATAGCAGCAACCTTTTTTATGCAAAGTTCCATTTTATAATTCGTTTGTCTTTGTCATTGTAGTGAATGATT
>NW_015781606.1:0-1169 GCF_001515625.1 Sinocyclocheilus rhinocerous | reverse complement strand
CATTCACTGCAGAGGATCCATTGATGAGCAAGCGATGTAATGCTGCATTTCTCCAAATCTGATGAAGAAACAAACTACATCATGGATGGCCTGAGGGTGAACAAACTCAGCAAATTTTCGTGTTTCAGGTGAAAAATTCCTTTAAGTCAAAAGCTGATTGGCAATATCTGTTATTCTCTTGTTTTTCTAAGACTTTTCCACAAAACAAATCAGAATCAGTGGAGGACATCTGTGCTAGCCTGTGGTGCACCGTAAGCGTTGCTCATGGATCACAGTGCCTCAGGAATGCTGACCAAATAAGAATTTGCATACGACCTGCTTCTCCTCACTTCACTTTGTATTCCATGCACGACATGAGCAGATTAACACATTATATTAAAATTCCCAGGGGCCCATTCAGAGAAAAACTATTACTAACAATGATTAGATAACAAGCATGCATTTCTGAGAATCCTTCAAATGACATTTCAGTGCCATTATAATCAATACACTCCCATCAGTCTGTTAACAGCATCTCAAATACAGTCTCTGCCATGCAAACTGATGCTAAACTGCAGTATGCATCGTCAGTTGCAACAGAATTGCAATGCAATACAGATCTTATTTGGCATGCACAACTTTCTGTGTTCTTTAAACAGGAATGCATGAATTTTCTAGCCGTTTCACCTGTACTTTATTTGCACAAGACTGATATTCACCTCTACAGTATACCAGGTGCAATCTTGCATGCGATTAAAGAAGAGGTCACCTGCACCGGGACACATGCAGTGAAACGGACATCGGGACCACTTTAGTTGCCTCTTTCAGATCTCAGATTAATATTTAGACAAAAGATGCACAAGGTTTATAACGTCTTTCTGAATGGTCTCTGTATCATGTTATGATGCACATGTTTCTAATGATATAAAAAGGAAGGTTACCTCTCACCAGTGAACAGCATCAAGTGTCTATCAGTTCCTCAGCTGTAGATGAAACCGTCACTGTGCCAGCGTTGTGATACGGAGGAGTCAGTGCGATGTAAATGCGTCAGTGCATCGCTCTCCGATGCTGCAGCAACTTTGACATTGAGCGCTTTAACGCATCGGGCGCTTGTGCTGTTGTCTGATCTCTGTCTGCGCGTCTCTCTCTCTCTCTCTCTCTATCTCTCTCTCTCTCTATACTGTCTCTCT
>NW_015781605.1:0-1169 GCF_001515625.1 Sinocyclocheilus rhinocerous | reverse complement strand
AACAACCTAAACGAAACTCCATGATTGATTTTTAGATCATTTACTATGGAAGACAATTTGGACTTCGATATGAAGTTATGAACTCAGAATTCTGACTTTTTTCTCGCAATTCTCAGTTGATATCTAGCCATTCAGACTTTTTTTCTTTAATTTTCTGAGTTTATATCTCACATGTGTATCTTTGTGTTTCTGCCTCAGATTAAAAAATAAAAATTGCCATTTTTTTATTGCACAATTCTGACTTTTTCTCTGAATTGTGAGACAAAAATATAAGTTCCTTTTTTTTTTGGCAGAAACAGACTTCCATACATTTACAAACATCTTTTCACTGCCTAAAATCACAGGTCAGAGGTCAACAAGAGGTCAACTTCACGTTTGTATGCCTGCAGTCCTGCATTTGTGTGTGAGAGAATGGAAGTTACAAACCCCGCCTCCTCCAACAGTAGCTCCGCCCACCTGATCAACGGCGGCTGTGATTGGTGCAGCCCAAGGGTTTGTATCACAGAACATTTCGCATTTGTTTAATAAAAGCACTACATTCTGTGAGGTGACTATGAATTTGTGTGATTGTTAGTGTAATCTGAATGAAATCACTGATCATTAATAATAAACACTGGCACAGTTAAAACGCTCTCGTTGTGCACTTATTATATGATGCTAATGTACAAAATGCCATGTCAATGTGTGTTTTTCACTAGAGCACATGATCTCTTCAGATTCAACGGGTGATTAACTGTGAGCTGCAGTCATTAGTGAGTATCTGACTTTATTCTCTTTCATAACATCATCAGTAAAGACGTGCAGTAATTTCTACTGCGAGCACAGACAGAAGCAAACAGGTATAATTCAGCGTCGTCTACGTGAAGACCATGAGTTACAGTTTTATTCTGTTGATCAGTTCTGCATCACACACACTTTAATGCATTTCAAACCTGAATATAAACAACGTCCACTTAATATATCATGAAATCCTCAACCTAGATATCAATAAAATTTAAAGAAAGTTTGAATAGCACTTCTGTTCAATAACCATTGACTTTCACTGCAGTTGACGGTCATTTATAAGCGTTCGCTTTGTGTTTGGGCAGAAAACTGAAGTTTTTAGGTACGGGACCCAACAGCATCTCACTGCAGAGGAAACGAGAAAATATAACAATTTATAAATATGT
>NW_015781604.1:0-1169 GCF_001515625.1 Sinocyclocheilus rhinocerous | reverse complement strand
CACTGAAGACTGGAGTAACGGCTGCTGAAAATTCAGCTTTGCCACCAGAGGAATAAAAGATTTGAAAATATATGAAAAATTAATTTTTAATTGTACAAATATTTCACAATATTACTGTTTTTATAGTTTTTTTGGTCAAATAAATGCAGCCTGGGTAAGCACAGGAAACATATTTGTAAAACATTTATAGAGATCCAACCTAACTTTTCAGCGGTAGTGTACATGTTTGTTTTTTGTCATCATTAAACAGTGGATCCAAAAAATAATTAGACACTTTTGGGCAAATGAATATCATTGCATTAGATGTAAAATATCAAATTAAGTGGCATCTGCAAACAACACATTTGTTAGATATTTGGCAATTATCTAGGTGTCCTAGCAGAGCAACCACCGGGATTTTCCATCATATTAACTATGACTATGTTTCTCTAATGACTGACAACCAGAAAATGTTTTTGTCTCTATTTTGAGTAAGATATTTATTAATTTAGAAATTGAAACCTAACAAGCTTCTTTTTGAGAAATGTTTTGCTTGAAAGATATGCTTGTGCTGCATTTCTTTATAATAAATGCCATTTTTAAGTGAGGGTTAATTGTCTTTTTACGTATTTTAGGGCCATTGTGTATTGGCATTATATCATGCACTCTGCTCTCTAAATATCAGTATCTGCATCGGCCATTAAAACACCATATTAGTCATACACTAGTCTATAATACCTGGATGTGTGTTAATATCCAGGAAATTCTGGTCCTTGTCTGTAGAGAAGCAGAGGTCCTCCTGTGGCCCAGAATGCCGTGTGAGCGGTGGTCCATTCCTGCGAGGCTCGTCGTGAAAAGATCTCTGCTTTCTGGTGGACTCTTGTGTGACAGTGTTATTTGTAGTGCCTTCACTAAAAGGGTTATGCACTGAGTTCCAGTGCACCAGCTCTTTCTTTGGCTGAGAACTGGGGGCGGGGTTAGGACTGGGCGTCGGTCTATTACTACTGGCTCTGCCTTGTGCAGCCGTCTGCGCCGCCAGCGACGATTGGTGCGTTGGACTACCGATCATAGTAATAGCGAAAGGATCATCTGGGGACTCTGGAGGTGGGACGCTACGTTCTCTTTTTCTGTCTCGGTCTTTGCGGGAGGAGGATGGGGGAGGGAGGGTTTTAGTGTCATTCAGAGAGATG
>NW_015781603.1:0-1168 GCF_001515625.1 Sinocyclocheilus rhinocerous | reverse complement strand
AGTTTGTTGACCTCTGAACAACAATCATTTGGTGGTTGAATGAATCATATAATTGTATTACCTTCTAGACTTTTCTCTGTATCCAGAGGAAAAATGGCATCAATGGTCTTGTTTTTGGACCTAAAACAGTCCCTGAGGAAGGGTATCACTGGAAATGACGTAGTATCTAAGGACTATCCTCGTCATAGTTCAGTTCACGTTTGAACATGCCAACATTTCATTTGAATTGGGGTTTCTTTGCCGTTTGTTGCAGGGCAAATGATTGTTTTTAGGTTTCATAATTCAAATACTGTTGTTCTGATGTTTAACAACATGCCGATTGTTCAGCTGAAACCTCTTTTGAATAAAAACTTTCAAGAAAACAAAAGCTCCAAAAACTATTTTGAAAATTCTATGTGATGGACCTTTATACAGCCTGTGGTATTGAAAAGGCTTTAGGTTTGTCCCTCACAGCATCATTTTATCATTTCTTCATTCACATGAAAATATGGCAATATGGCATCTACTCTGACTAAGGTCTTTCACAGACACATGTGTTTTTCTTCTATCTGGAATACAGTATGTGCAGTCATTTACAGTAATGATTAGATTTCTCTTCTTTTTCCACATGACAATAAACCCTATTAAATGATTTCAGTATGTGGAATAAGCACAGATCTTAAGGTTGCTAGAGGTCAGGCATGCAAGACATGTTATACATTACAAAGTTTGCATAAACTGCTAAAACTGTTTGTTTAGAGTGGAGCAGTTAAGTTACATTTTTGAGAGCCACTAGGCTATATCTAGTGAATATGTACAGTAAGAGACAAATATATCTATATGCTACTGTTCAAAATATGCACTTATATGCTCACCAAAGACTGCCTATTTGATCAAAAATACAGCAAAAACCGTAATATTGTAAAATATTATTTCAATTTAAAATGCCCGTTTATTTTTATGTTAAAATGTGAATTTTCAGCAGTCATTTCTCCAATCTTCAGTGCCTCATGATCCTTCAGAAATCATATGTAATGTGCTGATTTGCTACTCAAGAAACATTTCTTTTTATCAATGTTGAAAACAGTTGTGATACTTAATATTTTTAGATTTTTTTTTTTCAGGATTCTTGATAAAAGGAAAGTATTTGAAACCGAAATCTTTTGTAACATTATAAATGTCTTTACTG
>NW_015781602.1:0-1169 GCF_001515625.1 Sinocyclocheilus rhinocerous | reverse complement strand
AAAAAAAAAAAAAACTACAACAACACGCATTATACTGCAAATACTTTGGAGGAATATGCATTCAAATTTAAAAGGGTGATTGTTACAAAACATACAAAATTACTGATAATAACCCTTGTGACAGCTAAACAGCAAAAATGGTCTGAGATCAGTATGTCTAACAACTGTCGACAAACTAAACGTATACAAACTAAACATCATATATATAGTCTGTATATGTGTATGTATGTCACAGTCTGTCATTCTACAACATTCCAATTATCTGAATTAAGAGATTAATTTTTATGAATGTACTTCAGCATCATTCACGCTTGTCTGAATGTGGATGGTCACCATGTGCTGCCAACTGACCCAGTTAGTGTTCATGGCACTGTCGTGTCCAGCCAAGCATATCCCTCCCGACCCCACCACTGCAGGGGTCAGACATGAAGGTCAAGCATCTGTCCGACTCCCACTACCCTTAGTCTGGTGACACCATCATGCAGAGACTCACACAGAGCTGGTGGTGTATTTGGGAACGAGTCATAACAACAGAACACGGAGTCATGGTAGTTTTACGCAATGCTATTCAGTTATTGATTTTATGACAGAATTGTGTCGTATCTGTGTGGGAGAAACGTTCAGATATGATATCATGTGACAGTGAATGACAAAGAAAATAAACATATCAGTGTCAGTGAGAAATGATGGAACAAAACTAAAATGTGAACTTAGTCGGTGTCTAAAATCACACACGCTTATGTCTTTTGAATAGTAATTACTTTGTGACTGTTTAAAAAAAGTGCTTTCTATGTAGTGTCTATTAATACAGTACAACACAATACAAATAAAACAGTATTTTTTAACCTACAAATGTAAATTAATTTCAAATCTTAAATATGGCAGACCAACTGAGAAAAAAAAAAGAAGTAATTAAAGACATGTGTTGCTGATTTTAGACAAAATGGTTGAAAGCCCATAAATAAAATCACTTGTAATGTGACACAATTGCTTATCACTTTTGACCAATAGGTGGCACTGGCAATCAATTGATGTGGTGTGGTCAGTGTGGGGTGACAATGGTTAATTCCACTTCATTTTGTATGTCCTTCCCTCACTAACTTCCCTCTGTCTCGTTTACTCTGATGTAGGGCTGCACAATTAATCGAATTTCTAATCGCAATTACAAT
>NW_015781601.1:0-1169 GCF_001515625.1 Sinocyclocheilus rhinocerous | reverse complement strand
TATATGTATATTTATATTTAAAGATTTAAATATATTTTATATACTTAAATGCATGAAAACATTTTTAAAATAATGTAGCCTATTTTTAAATTGCATAATTTATGAAATTATTAAAATATATAATATATATAAATATTATAAACAAAAACGGCAATATTTCTCACGTTTTAATAAAACATTTGAATACATGGAAATGCCAATTAGGGACATCCAGGAACATTTCTGAGAGCTGATATAATGAAACCGTTTGAATTGTTTAATTTCAACCAAACTGACAGTGATTCGACAGTGAGCTTTTACAGTTTTACCAACCATTTTTTCCACAAAATATATTTGTGAGACTTGAGACACAAAACATGGATGGATCGTGAAACTAGTCTAATGACTAGTGATTGCAGTATTCAGTGTTTCCTAAAAATGATATTATTTGAATATTTAGCAGATGCTTTCATCCAAAGCAGCTTACATTGCATTCAGTGTATTCATTTTATTAGTTCATGTGTTCCTTGGGAATTGAGCTCATGACCTCGGTGTTGCTGGCGTCATGCTCTATTGTTTGAGCTACAGGAACGCCAGCAAAATCTCAAATGTATCAAGAATATTCAGCATGTTGGCCATCCCTACCAAAATTTACTCAAAAACTTGTGAAAACTGTGAAACTTGTGTTAATTCACCATTTTGCTTGTAATTCCCCAAATCAAATCAGTGGCAATAAATTGGTGTCTCTGTCTTCTTCTTGCAGGTCCAAGTCGTGATGGTACCATCGGTGAGGACACCATCCGAGCGTCGCTGATCTCAGCCGTGAGCGATAAACTGCGCTGGAGAATGAAGGAGGAGATGGACAGAGCGCAAGCCGAGCTGGACGCCCTGAAGAGGACGGAGGAAGACCTGAAGAAAGGACACCAGAAGCTGGAAGACATGGTGTCCCGCCTGGACCAGGAAGCGGTACGAACATATGCGATTACTCTATAGGTTGTTCTTCCCAAATTCTGCATTGAGATCAGAAACATGACATTTTGTGGCACCCTCAGGCTGAGGTGGACAGAAACATCGAGCTCCTCAAGAAGAAGGACGTGGAACTTACCGAAGCTCTGGAGAAGATGGAGAACCAGTCGGAAAACAATGACATTGACGACGTGATCATCCCAACAGCCCCGCTCTACAAACAG
>NW_015781600.1:0-1166 GCF_001515625.1 Sinocyclocheilus rhinocerous | reverse complement strand
TATACTGGACAAATACATGTGATATGTGTGTGTCTATAGGACTCTGTGGGATGTTCTGCAACCTTTACATGACAAAAGAGATAAAAACGGAGATACTGTTTTGTTCAGCATTTACGAAAGACTCGTGTGAAACCAGCTTTGCAGCTCTTTTGTTGATTATTCAGATGACCTGTAGATGGCAAAAGAAGAGCATCATATTATATGTTAAACCCACTGCTTGCGTCATTTATCTTTCATAAAAACCAGAACTCCTTGTAACCCAATAGCTTTACTCGACTTAAATGACGATAAATGGGTGTTACGTGTGATTAAATCATGTTGTCACCTAGAAAAAAGCCAACAGGTCTGATGAACACCAATCAGAAAAATAAGATTCATAGTGATAACAGTTAAACACTGGATGCAGTTGAATGATGGACCAAGCCTGTATATTTTACTTAGAGATTAATTTTGCAGCTACTAGAGAAGCAAAATGTTTGATTAAAATCCATTTAAAATTCTGACTGACTCCCCCTATTGGCAAAGCATTCAAACTACACAAGCTCCACAGTAAAAAACCTTTGTTAATCCAAAATTCTAACTTTTCTTTTTAGTTACTTTTGCCAAATCTGTTTGGTGCCACTCTTAATGCAGGAATTACACACTTCACCATCAATTCATGTATACTGCATGCATGTGCTTGACATAGGCTGCAATAAGCGTTTGTTTTGGATGAGAAAAATCCATTCAGATGCATTGTGTAAGGAACTTAATGCTTGCAAAGATCCACTCAAAGTTCACTATAACTAATAGGATAATTTATGTGAGCTGGTTTCGCCCATTAAACCAATAAACTGAGGTCTTATTGAGGTTTTTTAATTTTTGGGTGGAACTGCGGTTCTTTAAAACACTCATTATCAGTTTAACTTAATAAGCTTGGCTTCCCAGGATTTGCACGACCTTAAAACAAAGGTCATGCTTTAATGGTGTAACAGGCCTCAGTTTAATTTGGCTGTGAGGGTTTAGCGCAGGTCAACAGTCTCTGGACATGTGATGATAATGGAGCCGTCTGAGACAGGCACACACACTTGTTTTTTTCCAACAGCGAAAGCAAATTCTTCTTTCAGCTGTGATTTTATTCGTTTTAAAGGGGTCATATGATGCTGCTAAAAAGAGCATTATTTTGT
>NW_015781599.1:0-1164 GCF_001515625.1 Sinocyclocheilus rhinocerous | reverse complement strand
CACACACACACACACACACACTCACACACACACACACACACACAGTGAGCTTATGCAGTACTAACAGGCAGTATTCATCATTGCATACTGCAGGTCCTGGCAAAACAACGCAAGTATACAATTGCCAAAGTAATACTTGCCCTAAAACACAATTATAGCTCTAAACTTATATTTAGCTGACTCTAGCACACTCTTGAAAATAAAGGTTCCAAAAGGTGGTTTTCACAGCAATGCCATAGAAGAACCATTTTGGGTTCTAGAAAGAACCTTTCAGTGAACAGTCCTTAAAAGAACCATTTTTTTCCTCTTAGTGTAAAGAACATTTTAAGAACCCTTTCCTCTATAAAGAGGAATGGAAAGGTTCCATTGATGTTAAAGGTTCTTCACTCAACCATAGATGCCAGTAAAGGACCTTTATTTTTAAGTGTGTACGCTTACACTACCAAACAAACTAATACAAAAAAGTACAGCATGCACTCCTGAGTCAGTTGCAAAACTTTACATTTACATCACTGTCACTTTTGTTCAGAGGAAAAGACAAAGTCTTTCTGTGCGACACACAGTTCCACTGCGCTACGACTCCCTGATGTGGGTCAGACCCCGAACACAGTTTCTCCCTGCAACAGCCTTGATCTAGTACCGCCTCTGTTGCCTTCGCATTCAAAAGCATTGAATCCATTACAACCGGCTTATTAATGCCTGCCCACAGCCCACATTCACCATTATAAACACATCAGCAAGAGTGAGCGTGTGAGAGAGAGAGAGAGAGAGAGGGAGAGAGAGAGAGTGCTTACCTCTAATGGTTGTAAGCAGTGATGGAAGTAAAGGTACTATATTACAGCCATTCCGGCTGGACGTGAACACAAGTGCTTTTGGAAGTGTGTGAATGAAACAGCAGCACCTGCTTAACTCAGCTCTCCGCGTGTAAACGGCTGTCTCTTCACCAGTGGCATACTGCCACACTTCTCTCTCTCTTTTCTCTCCTCCTCTCACTCTGTTTCTCTCTCTCGGCACACACACATTGCCAGTGGCATCAGCGCCACCCCTCTCCACATCAAGAGATGTAATGTGAATAAGCTGGACTGATGTCCAAGCGTTTAGGAGCAAAGATCAAGCTGATTCATTAAAGGGTTAGTTCACCCAAAAATGAAAATTAGCTTGTGT
>NW_015781598.1:0-1169 GCF_001515625.1 Sinocyclocheilus rhinocerous | reverse complement strand
TTTTTTTTTTAATTCTGCATTTACATTTTATTATTTTGATCATTTTCTTTGGCATTCGAAGGGGTAAAAGTCATAATTACAAGAAGAAAGGCTGAATTGTGAGATATACAGGCCTACTTAGAATTGTGACAAAGTCATAATGGTGAGATAAAAAGTCACAAATACTGTTTTTTTTTAGCAGTACATGGTGGTAACAAGCTTCAATAAAATACGACCAGCTGTCTATGCGGTCTAATAGTTAGAAATGAACCATGGTTTTATTATAGTAATAGCATAGTACCCATGGTTTTTGGCGTAGGCTATTTTGCTATTTTTGTTTTACTACTACAAATACTATGGTTAAACTATGGTTAGTGCAGCAAAAACAGTTATTTTGTGGTTACTATGGTTTAGTAACCATGTTTTCTTTTAATTATTATTATTTGTAGTAAAACCATGGTTAATTTTTTGTAAGGGATGGAAAATGACCTACAAAAAATAAACGTACCAGGATAAATTTGTATTTACCCCCTTTTTTTTTTTTTTAAGTGTCTGCTCTACAAATAAAAATGACTTGCATGTATATTCTATAGCTTTATGTTGGCTGTGAGCGCTGTAACTGTGATCCAGGCACAGGAGCGGTGTTCGTGACGCAGAGGCCTGATGTCGGCGGCTCTGCAGTGCAGCTGGTCCCCGGCAGAGGGCGCTCGGTGTCCGGATCAGCGCTGTACTCGGAGGCGCTGCTTTACTCGCTGCTAGGCCTCTGCATCATCGTGCTGGTGTTCACGCTGACCGCTGCTTTCCTGCTGCTGCTCAAGAGAGCCAAACACCAGCGACCGCTGGACACCAAGAAACAACAGCCCAACAAACACGGACAGTCCTCCGAAGGTGATTCATACTCAGCTACACTATGAGGGATCGCAAAACATATTCTCCAAAAATATCGAATGTTTTTGGTTTAACTTTTGTTTCATCTATCATTATATATTATGGCAGTGTTAATAAATATGAATAAAATATAAAATAAATATACTCTCTCTCTGTATATATAGGGAAAAAATGTATGTATGTAATGTATTTCTCCAAAAATATTGAATGTTTTTGGTTTAACTTTTATTTCATCTATCATTATATATTATGGCAGAGTTAATAAATAATTTCTATATCTATCTATATATAGGAAAAAATTA
>NW_015781597.1:0-1167 GCF_001515625.1 Sinocyclocheilus rhinocerous | reverse complement strand
AAGGAAAAATTGAAATCGCATCATATGACCCCTTTAATGTTGTTTATAACAGTATCCTGTGACCATTTTGACTTGTCAATCAGTTTGTAGAAATAAAAGGAAAGTGTGTTTACAGAAACAGTTGTACAGTAAGCCTTCCAGAAACATGAGAAGAATTTTCTATTTCAATCATTGGTAAAAAAAAAAATAATAATTTTGCAAGTAAAATGGCCTACTGAACAACTCCAAGTATGTATATTACTGCAGACATATTCTTTTTAAATTTTTAACAAATTCAGGGGCGAGTCAAAATAAAATGTATTATCTGTTATTAATTTATTTAATTTTCATTAATTTTAATAATAATGAAAAAAATACATTTTTAATTTAAGAATGTATTAAAATTAAAATACATTTTTACATAAATTAAAATAAATAATAAAAATGTTAAATAAAGATAATTAAATTTAATAAAAGTAAACAAAAATAATATTAAACAAAAATGTCAAAAATAATATGAAACAAAAATTAATGTAGTCAACTTAATTTTTTATAGCGCTTTATATAATAGAGATTGTTTCACTGCAGCTTCACAGTATTAAACAGAAAAGAGTCAATTAGGCAAATTGTAAAAATGAGGCAATCCATAATTCTGCTATAAAGCAGCTATAGTGTCATTATTCAGCTCCAATCAGTTCAGTATTAATTCAATTTAAATTACTTTTATTTTATTTATTTTAAAAATCAAATCCTTTGATATGTATACATTCTCAAAGGTGAAAAGAAAGTTGACCTATAGTCTGTTGCAGTGATTGACAAGTCAAGCTAGTACTCATTTAGTGCATAAAAATAAAAATAAGAGCCAGAAAACAAAGAGAAAGAAAAATGCTCTTGCCTAAAGGGTGGCATCATGATTACTTAGAAGAGTGTATTAGTCAGTGAAAAGGAAGTACACTTGGCAGGAATCAGGGTGTATGGCATAGGGGATAATGACCTACAACTGGAACATCGCCCAGTGCTCTGTTCTGCTTCAGTGGCGGCATGGAGAGCATCACGAGCCTGGGGTTTACAGCACTTTAGGACACGCACACACACACATACTCATGATACAATGGTTCAACTGGAACCTTACACTTCGTTGGACACGCTGCATCATGAAACTGACAAGGGCTAAAAACATGGTGTGTA
>NW_015781596.1:0-1167 GCF_001515625.1 Sinocyclocheilus rhinocerous | reverse complement strand
AAATAGTATGCATTATGCAGTGTACAGTATGCTTGTATTGTATTTTGAACGCAGTCTGTTTCTTTATTAGTTGTGGAGTGTTTAAACATGTTTGGTGTGTATGTGTGGTTTATGGAGTGTGTTCAGTCTCCGTGTGTGTGGAGCGTAGGTCACTTAATGAAAGCCGATTATCCTGTGTGTGTCACCGTTGGCTGTTAACCTCCTCACCCCTCCTGTGGGCTGACAGTGGGGGGCCGTGAGCGAGCGAGTGAGTGAAGGAGGGGGGAGCTGCCGGCAGCTGCCACAAGCCTTGCTGTGCCCGGCTCTGGAAGAGCTCCTACTCGAGCCCCCTGCTTCCCACGGCCTGCTGGGCCTCAGATCCGACGCTGTCTGCCCCCAACACCAGCCAACCAGTCAAGCAGCACTGCCCACCTGCCCGGCCCCGGGGCACATTCACACACACACACACACACACACAGACGGGCCTCCTGCTCATATTGTGTGTTTCATAAAAAAGGGGGGAAAAAATGAGCAGCAATAAAGTTGGACAAGATTCTGTATCTGAAGAAAACTCAGAGGTCAAGAGATTCCACCAAAAATGACAATTCTGTCAGCTGTTGAGTTTGCTCTGGCAGAAAAAAGTGAGATATTTAGCAAATGTTTTTTTGTTTTTTTTCTTGGACTTCACTTGATGTCCAACACTATAACCCTCATTTAATTTAGTCTTTGTTGTTTTTTGTTTTGTTTTTGTTTTTCATGTTTTTTGAGGATTTACCTTTTTCCTTATAAATATGACAAATCAATTTTATTTCACTATGCTAATAATGTTTATTTTATTTTATTTTATGATATAATTTTATTTTGCCATCCTAACTATGTTTACCGTTGTAATTTTTCATTTTATACAGTATTCTAATGGTTTACTAATGGTTGATTTTTTTTGTATTAATTTAGTTTTATTTTGCTATCCAAACTGTTTTAGGATTATTTTATTTGTTTATAGTCATTTATTATATTTCTTTATTTTGCTAACCTAACTGTTTGATTATTCTATTTTATTTAGGATTTTATATATATATATAAAATAAAATAGAATAAACAAACAGTTAGGTTAGCAAAATAAATAAATAAAATAAATGACTATAAAGAAATAAAATAATCCTAAAACAGTTTGGATCGTAAACAGTA
>NW_015781595.1:0-1169 GCF_001515625.1 Sinocyclocheilus rhinocerous | reverse complement strand
TTTTTTAATGACAGGCTAAAAATACATCCAGAAAAAGAAAAATTGAAGTAAAAAATGTCTGGTTTAAGATAAATAGGATTATCTAGCACCAAAAACACCTTTGTTCTGAAATACTTTTCCATAATGACTGCTGAAGTATCAGCATTTTTGTACCCTGACATGTCATATTTTGCACTAATGACCCACTGATTAAGTATCCATTACATAATCTACAGTACACCATTACCTCAAAGACATTCAAAGAGATTCCAAGAACAATATACAATTTTTCTGTGCTCTGCTTTCCTTCGTTGCCAGTATCGGGTGACCCTCTGTAATTACAAAGAGCATTCCTGGCCCAGTGAGGTCATGTGTATGGTAAACATCTGCATGGAATCAGTGTGCTGAAGCATGTGTGAGACCGTGTGTCTGATCAAAGCCCTTTGATCCACTTCAAACAGAGAGATAGATGTGAGCACCTGTGAGCCGTCTGATACTGCACAAACAAGACCTGAAGGTGGAATCCAAGCTAATCAGCCCTCTGCTGTCTGTCTCTACAGTTAGCTTCAACAATTTCAGCGCTCGCAGGTGGGTTACCAAGATAGCTAATGGTCGGGCCGGGATGAGCGTATATCAGAGATTGCATGCTATTCTTTAAAGTGCAGGAAAATATGTTAGCCAACAACAGGCCGTGGGTCCATTTAGAGATAACGGGGACCATTTTTGAACCTTTTATGACCTCCATTGTACGTTAAAAGAAAGAAATTACTACTTATCTAACAAAGACCCCGAAAAACATACTTTAGTCAGTGTAGTCTACACCAAGGTTATCAACTTCCAAGTTTGCTGACAAAATGAATTTAAAAAAAATGAAATGAAAAAATGACCAGGACAATATAAAATATAAACATTTTACAATGCAAACAAAATTTTTTTTTTTTAATCAAAGAGATGAAAATAATATTTTTTGCATTACGGTAATAGGAATTGGGGGTAACTAAATGAGCAACATGACTGTATCTACGCCATCATGTCAGCTTCTATATGCTCATATGCCAATCCTAACAGCATGCTGCACTTTTTCCTCATACAGTCTGTGCCAAAAGCTATGTGGGACATACTGTACCAGAATCCTGTATGCGGATGTTCTCATCAGCGCTACCTGAAATAGCAGCATTTGTCAGGAGACC
>NW_015781594.1:0-1168 GCF_001515625.1 Sinocyclocheilus rhinocerous | reverse complement strand
TGTGATACTTTTTTCAGGATTCTTTGATGAATAAAAAGTAAAACAAAAAAACCCCAGAATTTATTCAAAATAGAAATCTTTTGTAACAATATACACTATTCAGTTAGTATTTTTTTTTTTGAAAGAAATTAATGCTTTTATTCAGCAAAGATGGTTCAATTGATAAAAAGTGATAATAAAGACTTATATTGTTACAAAAGATTTCTATTTGAAATAAATGCTGTTCTTTTTAACATTATTAATCAATTAATCCTGAAAAAAGTATCACAGTTTCCTCTAACTCTAACCTAAATTCTTACTTTACATTAAAAACAGTTCCATTCTCATAATTGTGAGTCATGTGAGTCACGAGATAAGGAAGAATCAAATTTGTTGTTTACTCTAGTCAGTGTCATTAAATTCATGCGGCCTAGGACAACTTTTTTTCCCCTTTTTTTCCCCCCTTCATCTTTCCATAATAACTCCAGACACTTCTAATATATTGAGTTATTATAAAAATCACAAAATAAGTACAATAAATCCTGCTGGAAAAAAAAAAAATTAAATCAACCCAAGTCTGTTTTCTGGTCTTTATGCTGGTTTAAGGTGGTCTCTGGCAGACTGGAAAGTTCTCCAAATAGTTCTAAAACCAGCTAACAGACCAGCAGACAAGGTTAGGCTGGTTTTAAAAAAAAAAATCAAAAATTCAAAATTCAGTTTATTACAAATATTGTCATTGCATTGCATAATCCTTTAACCACCTAAACATTTAAGAATGGTGTGTTTTCCATATCTGTTTGATCAACCAATGTCGGATTGTTTTTGCTAATTTATTTGGTTATGGCAGTGGCACAGAATTACACATTTCATCTTTAACATTTATAGATATTCACTGTGTTTTGTTCAGTTAAATTGCACTGCTTTTGCTATGTAAAAATGGCCATTTCAGACAGATCAAAATTTAATATATGAGCAAGATAATACAACAATAAAAAGTTTGTATTAGGCCGGCAGTCATATCCATTTGAATCATGGTAAATAGTCAGCTGAATAATTTGTTTGTCATAACCTTCTCTCGCCTTTTTGTTGAGCAGTCTGTCTGGGCAGCTCTAGTGGTCGTACAGGACATAATTTACCATGCAAATTCAGATGGACTCTTATCAAGCACAGAATGTGTGTGTGTGTGTGT
>NW_015781593.1:0-1169 GCF_001515625.1 Sinocyclocheilus rhinocerous | reverse complement strand
TTTTTTTACTGGTAATGGAAGATGTGCCCTGATGATGCATGCTGATCATGTGACCCAACAAGTACGTATTTCTTTGCATTAGGGGCGTGTCAAGGGGTCAAGGTTTGGCTGGTTAGCATGGCTCAGTTAACTGCTGGATGTCATAACTACACCATCTGACTGCATCAAGCATCTTTCTATTTTAACAAGCATTCAAAAATAGTTGTATTTGTTTGTTTTTTAATGCCACACTAACTTGTTTGGCCATTTTATGGTGGAAAACATATTTAGTCACATAACCGATTGTTCTATGTTATTTCCTTTGTACTCCCACATAGTCACACACAATTTTGTTGAGCAAACCTTTAATGTTAGAAATCTTATTCTAAACATCTATAATCTAGGATTTACAGTAGAAATGATAATATAAATGTGTATAAAGAAAAAAATATAACTGCACACTCACTTGAGCATCGTCTATTAGTAACCAACGTTTATTGTTCTATGTTTATTATTTATTTTAATTTTTTTATCATCTATTATAAACGTGTATGACATGAACCAGAATTTCTAGAAACGAATACAATCACAGATGGGCACTTGGGCAGAGAACATGCAAAGAGATCTTTCTATGAGGCCAGAGCCATCTGCACACTGCATTTCAGAAAAGACAAAACTTTATTTAAATTATTTTTAATCCCAGATACGCAACAGTTATGACAAGTTTGTGAAATATGGATGCAAATTAAACAGTGTATTATTACTGCATATGGCAAATTCTATAAGCCCATTCCTTATCATTTTATCTTACTATAATAAGGTTTTTAACAACAACAAAAAAAAAATTGTCACCCCATGACTTAGTTTCTTCTGTGGAACTCAAAAGGAGAGATTTTGAAGGACTGTACTGGTCGCTCTTTTCCATAGACTTACAAAAAATGGGGACTAAGGCTTTCAAGATTCAAAAACAACACAAAGAAATCATATAAGCTTAATAAATGGTTTACACAACTTGTATACTTTTTTTTAAATGACAGTTTAAATTTTGTTTTATATATACAGTATAATGAAAATTAGCTAGGTGGTCTAATGATATCCACTTAATTAAAAAAAGAAAAAGAAAAAAAAGATTTTGCACTGATAATGTGTATTGCAAACTTCTTTACTGGTAACATGCATTGCCTGGTATT
>NW_015781592.1:0-1169 GCF_001515625.1 Sinocyclocheilus rhinocerous | reverse complement strand
GCAAATTCAGATTTTGAATTAGTGGCACACATTCCAAATAATGGGGTTATTTAGGAATTTCCTCCATTTGCTCAATTATTAAGAATGGCGATATTGAAAGCTTCCAAACTTCCAAAGACAAGTTTGGCCTTGTAAACCAAGATCTATTTAAATACTTTAAAGAGATAAATGACAATGCTCAGATTAATCAGATCACAGATTATTATACAGGGACAAAAGAAAGTTACAAATAGGGCAGCATCCGAATTATATAAAGGGGTAAATAATTCTAGGAGACATTCAGCAAGCATAATATATTAGATCAAAATGAGAAAAAGATATATTACGGGTAACAAGTAAGGCTGCGACCCGGAAATGGTACAAAGAGGATACATCTACGAGAGAAGAGTGGTTTCAAATAGTAACAGAAATGGAAAGACTCATATATATATAATCTGACTGCACAAACAAATCTTTGAGAACAAATGGAGAAAGCCTTCTCCTCTGTTGAACAGATGAATGTATTTGAAGGCTTACATGAGTGTATAATGATGTATGTACAGTACAGTTAAACCGACTGATCTAGTACACAAAATGTACGGCCACTTTTATTGTTATTTTTGTTACGTTTTTCTGTTTCTGCAAGTTTCTCTTCTCTTTCTCTACCAAAAAAAACAATAAATATAAATATTTTAAAAAGTGTGCAAATCAAAGTAACCTAGCATTACCACAAGATACAATTCCAGTGCCATAGTACCGCCTTTTAGTAGGAAAAATGTGGCATGTCTGGTTTTCCAGGAAGCAGAAAGAACTGTGTTATGCTTTAATTATCTGCATACATGACAATAAGGGGTTTACATTCATCAAACACACCAGTTCTTCACCTGTGATGATTGGTATAGTATCTCACCTCTGGTGTAAATATAAAATTACACTCTGTAAACATGATATACAACATATAGTATAACTAACTGTACCTTTTTACAGAAGTATTAGCTGGTGTCACCTCATCGTTTCTCAATTTTAGAAGCTCGGGTTGACTTGCAATACAAGTTTAAAGTTTCAAATGAGCCTGACAAATATTTAAAAGTGAAGAGTGTCATTTATGTGCCACAATTAGTACCAAAGGAAATTGCAAACAAAAAGAGGTTTTGCAAACACTCCCACAGTCTTCTACTATTCACACATAA
>NW_015781591.1:0-1162 GCF_001515625.1 Sinocyclocheilus rhinocerous | reverse complement strand
ATATTATTATTACTATTATTTATGAATAATTTTAATTTCTAACTGGAATCCATATGTATCTTCACTGTAGAAAAAAGGCTGTGTCTTCAAGTTTGTCTTTTCCTTTGCCCGGATATAACTATGCTGTTGGCTTCAATCATATGGTGTGTTATTGAAGGTATTTCATCAGGACTTTATCTACAGTAAATCCAGCATAGACTTTACAACTTAATTCAGTTCTGTCTAAAGAACTGAACTTAAGAGATAATTGATTTATACCAATTATATTTGTACATAAATGGTTATACCAATTATATTTGTACATTTCTGAGTTCTTTTTCATCACCAAAATAATGTGTTTCAGGTTCTTTGTATGAGACCGTCTCTTGCTGCATGCTCTATATTCTGGGGCCTCTGAGGTTGTTTTGGGTTAAACCATTAGCCACAGATTTGCCAGGTTGGTTTTTTAAATAAAATGCTGTGTAACACTCTGCGAATCAGATATTACATAATACCTGTGTCTACTGAGATTTGTTATATCTATACATTAAACTAAAGGGATTAGACAATTATTATTATTATTTGTTTTTATTACTGTTTTAGTGCTTTACATGATTTTACAACTTTATTTTTGCAGATAAAATCCTGAAGTATATCATGACTGCACATGCTGATCATGCAGCATTTATGGCAGTGATGTATTCAGGTACACCCACACTGTAAATAATCTAGTAAACTAAACTTCATTTATCCTTAGTTTATCCAATGTATTTGAATTGATAAAATTACACAAAAAAAACTTTTGGGATTAAGTAAAAGTTCAAACAAAAATGTCAATGGAAAAAAAGAAACAAAATAAAATGTCTGTCAGTTGTAGTACTGAAGTAGTGTATTTGTTATTGGTTATTGTTCATCCTCCAAGCTAATTGTCATGTGTTGAAATGAATATTTATTTAAATTAATATATATCTGTGTCAGTACTTTCAGCTGAACATTTTCCAAACATCAGCACAGTCTTCAGCACATTCAGCTTTGGTTTGCTTGTCCTGATGTGTCTCCTCTTCATTATACGTGAGTGATCATCCATTATGGAGCATTATCCATTATCCTCATCTTGTAGTAATGCACTGTTGAAAACGCAACATTAAAGGGGTCATATGATGCGATTTCAATTTTTCCTTTC
>NW_015781590.1:0-1169 GCF_001515625.1 Sinocyclocheilus rhinocerous | reverse complement strand
TATTGTAGTAAGTAAATATTTACTTAATGCTGGCCCACACTCAATAATTTTTAAAATCTAATCAGATTTTCAAAATGTGAGAGACCAGAAACGTAATAATAAAAGATCATAGATTTTGTTCCTATACTTTGTGGAGTACTGCGATGTGACCAAGACAGCACACCACACACTCAAACGATTCCATCCACAAACAACCAGAGTCCCGACTGTGGGAAATCTTGCACGATCAAACGTGACTTTAGAGTAAACAAATGGTGGACGACGGGCAAGAAGAAATGGCTATAATAATATTTGCATTTATTTTTTTTTACCGAAAATTCACAGAAAAAATAAATAAATAAAAAGGTTTGGATGAAGTTGTGGAGACAGCGTGAAGGTGGACTTTACATGTTACAGCGCGAGCTGGTGGAGAGCAATACTTATAGCTTTCATCAGCTTGCTTTCTGATTGGAAATAGTTTCATTCCACTTGACAATCTACATAGTGTGTGTGTGCATTTGTCCTTGGGGTTCCACCCACACAAAAGGATTTCTATCGTTAATATTCAACATGTAGGATATTTATGATTTGAGATAGGTGCGGCCCCGACGTTTAGCTGAGCAGATTCGATCACTCTTAACACACACCACACCACAGGAAAATCTGATAAGATAATCGGTAGAACCATCAAGACACATTACCTAGGATTGTCAGAAGGGGAGAATTCAGCCCTTAATCGGCCCGGTTATCTTGTAGTGTGTGCTCCGCTGTAGTTATTACTCAAACTTGCTCTGTTGTACATTATTAGCCCATGATCAGAAGTCTATCTGAAATCATTTTCAGGAGGCACCTTTGTGTGCCTGCAAAGTCATTGCCTGATAAAGCAGCAAGGAAACAAGTCAGCTGCCTAAGCTTCAAACACAACCATAGACTCGCATTTAAGGAGGGACCTGAGCCATATAAGCAACCACCTGGCAATGCACTAAAAATCACTCAGACATGCATTTTCTTCATAAAATATTAAAATGTAGTTTAGAATACGTGTCTTTTTCTGTGTAAATTATGCAAAAATTGTCTCGTACGGTCTGACACAGGCATGATTTTATGGCTGCAACACACTGATCTCAACCTGGTATAAAATCGTCAGGGAATAAAGAATGTGATCGCTGTGGACCAGCGCTGGCAGAGAG
>NW_015781589.1:0-1168 GCF_001515625.1 Sinocyclocheilus rhinocerous | reverse complement strand
TGGGTTGTATTTAACCCAGCATTTTTTAGAGTGTAAGAATGTGTTTTTCATAACAGTTTAATACATGAAATGTTTATACTTTATAGAATAATGTGAAAGACAGTTAGCATTTATTTGTGTTTTTCTGTGTGTAGTATACCTGGAGAGCAGACTAGATACAGTATGCATTCTGGTAAATTTGGTTTTGTCTCCACCCTATGGCCAAGAATGATACTTGCACTCTATCGCGTTAATTTCTATTGATTTAGAAATTAACGCGTTTTCCTTCTGCCTCTGTACTGGTACATCACAAAATAATGCGAATCCAAAGATACAATTTGACTACTTAATGTACAATTTCTCTTGTCTAGATCGCATTGTGCTTGATTGTATGGCTCCAAATGTTGCAAAATAATGGTGTAAAATAAAATTGACCATGACATGAACAAGCAAAATGAATCAATAGTGAACATCATTTAATAAACCGTTACAAAAAATAGCAAAACTATAATTTAACAATTTCTTTTAACCCAATATAGACCTACACTTCACTTATATTAAACTTTACTTGGATTACTTTTTCTAAAACATGACTTAGGCTAAGCCTTTATAACACAACTGTATTCATTGTTCCTGATTTAATTATATTAAAACAACTTCTTTTTATTATATTTTATTGTTTAAATCTTTTAAATAAGAATTGTCAATCTGAAAATGTACTACACATTTTAAATAAACTTTCATTTGTGTTCACTACAACGGTTTTCCATAAAAAGTAGTCAGAATTAAATGCATGCATTTTAATTTGATTAGATTACCTGCTATAGGCGACTATAAATTCATAATATTGTCATGTTTTGTTGGTTGTAATTATTTAAGGAAATCATAAGACAATCATAAGACATTGTATTTAGTAAAAGTGGTATAAGGTATAAACTTATTCAGTATTTATATGAATGACATGAGAGTTATTCCCAAAGAAAGAGAGAGCTCTTTGGGCTTGAGCCTCATGTTGTGTGGTTAATTTGACCTGAAGTCGGAGATGATTTTTCCGCTCGAAAATGTTAGTTATCACATTGAACAAAAACGTACTGACTTTAATTCATTCAGGGTATAACTACATGCCTTTTACGTTTTAAAAAAAAAATAATATTTGTACTTTTGGTGGATTTTCCCCCACCTATGTTAC
>NW_015781588.1:0-1166 GCF_001515625.1 Sinocyclocheilus rhinocerous | reverse complement strand
GCTCGTCAGATCTTTAAAGCTATAACATGCATTATATTATAATTAGTATCCGAAATAATAACTACACTCCTGTTTTCAAAGCTGAACAATATATAGTATAATGTATAGTATAGTAATTAAAAAATATATTAAAATATATTAATTATTTAAAACATATTTAAAATTATTGAAATATATTAATAATTAAAATATATTAAATAAGACTAAATTATTCAAATGTCAAATATATAATATAATGGATAAACCAGTAGACATCATGTAAATATATAAATTAACATTTCTAAATATTTAAATGGATATTAACTACTATATTATGATTGTAAATTACTTTATGATAGTCAAAGATATCAAATTGTTACTCTTTTATTATTATTATTATTATTATTAGTGACTGATGCAAAACACAGCATATATGTGTGTCTTCTACTACGTTATTAATTTTACTTGAACTGCACATGTATATTTATAAGTTAGCAGTACATCTTGACTTTAGACGGCATTACGTCTGTTGTGAAGAAAGGGAAAGCGTCAGCTAAATGTTCTCATATGGCACATATGTAATCCTGTCTGATTCTCTGTGGGGGATTATGGCTGGGAGTTCTGTCAGTATGGAATAGCCTGTTCCATATGGCGGGAATTTCTGTCCAGCTGTAAAGAATCAGGGAGGGAAAACACCCTGTATTCCCTCGAGGAGGGTGTATCTCTCTCCTCCACCCAATCTCTCCTCCACCCAATCACAAACTCTTTCGTCTCTGCCTCGCTCTTCAGGGATTCTAGAGTTGTAAATCTAGAATTAGAGCCTTTTGTATTTCCATTGTAGCTTTGAGAGCAGCATTAATTACACACATAATTACAAACACACTCACACTCATACACAAACTCTCACAGATGCAGCAAAGACAATTAACACAAAAATGTCAAATCTTCCAAAAAAACATTTGCATACATGTGTAAACACACACACATTTAGACATAGACATTTGTTTTTATATCATGATGTTTATAAATGAAGATGATTGCAATTATCACAGACTAACCCTGACACAACTATTTGGGTGTTTTTTATTTCAATGTATTTACTATTTTAATATATTTTGGAATGTTATTTATTTCTGTGATGGCAAAACTGAATTCTCAGCATCATTACTCCAGTCTTCAGTGTCACA
>NW_015781587.1:0-1166 GCF_001515625.1 Sinocyclocheilus rhinocerous | reverse complement strand
CTGAATGTATGTTTGCATGAAGCCAAAGACACATAATCATTAAGAAGATTCATTTTACATTTCAAACTCACTGTGGAAAACATTGCGTCACATAAAATAGTTTTTTTTTCTCAGGTTAAATTAGCCAACCAATGTTTAACATAAATGTATAGCACAAAATCCTTAGTTAATGTCACTTGTCTTCCATTACCTGCATGAATTTCTCATTCTAAACTAATCACAAACCTCAGCTCAGTCTTCCACTGTCATAAAAACAAAACAAGAAAACGTTTAGTGAATATATCACTATATATATATTTTAGAAATCAGATTAGATACTAATCAAAGTATTTTATCAACGAAAAGTGTATTAATATTCATTATTAATAAAGTACTTGCTAACATATAAATAGGTCAAGAAGAACAGTTACTGGCTGAAACTTGAGTCTGGCATCTCAGCTCTTTTTTCTTTCGTGGAGCACTGAATACTCTGTGCCTGGACTTATTAAACCGATCACTTGCACAGAGGGCGTCACATCTCTGATACTCCCTCACTGGACTCCCTTGCTCCTCATCACAACACTCCTCTCCCATCAGACTAGAAGGACAGGAGGAAACATCATCAGGGTCTCAACTAAAAGTGAAGCCCACCATCATCTCAGTGTTTTCTGCGCTGTCAAGCTCATCTGTTCACAGATCCAGAAAACGTATTTCCTTCGCAGAGCTCCTGTGTCGCTGTGGACTACTGGCCGAGACCTCCTGCTCTTCAGTTTGAGCCTGTGTTTTGTGTGCGTGTGTTTGTGTGTGTGAAAGACAGAGACACGACTCCGAAAGCAACGCCTATCATCTATGAAGATGTCTGCACTGCGGCTTCTGTGGGTCCCTGTGCTGTTGTGTGTAACACACGGTGAGTGTCTTAAGCGCACCATGGAACATTTTTTGAGACACATTTCAAGCCTCACAGCCTTTATCTCTGTCTGTGTCAATCAGGCCATGACAAAGCTGCAGGTACCTGTATAGCAGAAATCAACTCTCAAGATAAATTGTATCTGCTGCTGTCATGTGTTGTGATTTTTAAAGTGTTTTGGATAGATAGATAGATAGATAGATAGAACAAACATACACTATAATAAACATACATATATATATATATGTATATGTGTGTGTGTATATATATATATATGTAT
>NW_015781586.1:0-1168 GCF_001515625.1 Sinocyclocheilus rhinocerous | reverse complement strand
GAAGGATCATGTGACACTGAATACTGGAGTAATGATGCTGAAAATCCAGCTTTGACTCAAAGGAATAAAATACATTTTAAAATACTGTATATTACAATAGAAAACAGTTATTTAAAATCATAATACTATTTCACAATATTACTGATTTTACCGTATTTTGTATGAAATAAATGCAGCCTTGGTGAGCAGAAGAGTCCTTCAAAAACATTAAAAACCTTTAAACATTAAAGTATGTGTTAAAATAGTCACTAACTGGTCTATCATGTATTTTCCACTCATAAAAAAGAATATTTTACAAATCAGCATTGACGGGGAAGGATTATGCTGATAAGCTAATATATTCCACATGTCATTAAAACGTTCAGAGCACCTTGCTGGCATTATCGGTGGTTTCCAGGGCTACAATACTTAATAAAGCAGAAATCAATGTCGGCCACATCACACGTCTCCATAGAGGAATCGGTCATCACGCTCATCTTTGATGTTTTCTAAGAGCAGTAAATCAGTTTTAAGATGCTTTCCTGCAGCAAAACCTAGTCACAGCAAAAGTATGATAAAATAATAGAGGAAATGTGATAGTGAGGACTATGATACAGTATGTCATGATTCACTCACACAAAAGTGGGAGGTAAAGAAAGAGGTGCATCCATTGACCTACAAGAGTGAATCTGAGAAAAGTGGTTTAGAAAGAGGTCAGCTGCCTATGTGTATGCAGATAAGTTTAGGCCAGACTGTCTATAGACCTACTTACAAAAGTAGGCAAAGAAATATAAGCATGTATATGGGTAGAACCGACTTTAAAAGGACTCCACATGAAACACAAGAGCACCGATTTGTGAAAAAACACCAGCAAAGAGATACAAAGCAAAGCTGTGGGGGAAGTAGAAGTGTGTGATTTAAGACATACACTAATTATTACAACATTAACCTACACCATGAATCCTGAATTTTTATTTGGCCATCAAACTTCCCGAAGATTGCAATCACTCCTCCAGTCACTTATGTTATGAATATGGAAAACCCCAAGACACATAGTTTAATGCCTCATCCATCAGTAACAAAAACATATACAGTTTGTTACATTTCTGTGAATCCGATTACATTCAAAACAATGATTAAATTCAATTATTCAGCAACATTACTCAAAAATTTCATGAAACTCACTGTG
>NW_015781585.1:0-1168 GCF_001515625.1 Sinocyclocheilus rhinocerous | reverse complement strand
CAAGTGGGCTCCCCCAAAGTCCACGGTATAGTTCGAACACTGTCTGTAATTATACTATTTGAATTTTTTTGTGTGTGTGTGTGTGTGTCTTGTTATGATGTCTATTGCAATAGTGACAAGTTTTGAAGATATGTTGATGACACATTTTTTTAATCCCCTATTGCACAATGTTATTTAATAAATCAGTTTACTTCACTTTACAAGCACATGATGCATAAAATATGGCAATGAAATGATTAATAATAAAGGGCTGTCTTTAAACCAAAACCAATAAAATGCCTTTTCTTGGTCACGCTATATCCTCACAGTCATCAGCAAAGCTTTTGTTTTTCACCCATTAAATATGATTCACAATTGTTAGTAAGAAAACTTACAAACTTTAATTTAAACACATTTAAAGTGATATAAATTATTTGTTTGGTATGAGAGATTGCATACATTTGTTTTCCTGTTAAATAACAAAATCGTACAACAGCAGAAAAGATATGGATTGACTACTATAGAGTAAATTCTGATGCATGTTTTGCATTTTTTATTATTTATTGTGTTGTTTTGTTATCATCAATAATTGAAAACCGATGATTAATCTGATTAATTTATTTCCAATGTTGCCCAGATTTGCTTTCATAATGCAAGAGTGTTAAAGTAAACTAATTGTACAGTAGAATGGATTTGACACTGTCATAATGTAAGTTCTTTCTGTAATCCCTCAGTTGCGTTCATTACTCATGTGACGCCATTGAATGTCAAAAGCCAATGGTCAGTAATGCAGAGATGAAGTGCAATAGTCCTGGATACTTCAATGGAGCTCGCTGTACTATCACCTGCAACCGAGGATATACACTGAAGATACAGCGAGATGACGATATCATTAAAACACAGGTAATACAGTTTGGTTAATTGCCTTTGAATGTATATTTGTGGAGGCTACACTGTATGTGTGTGTGCTGTACTCTCTGTGTCTTACATTTTTTGCCAAGTATTTTGACCAGGTTTGATAGAGAAGCACACAACACAAACATACACAGGCACACTGGCGCACACACAGCGGTTTATATTACATTAAACAATAATCGTTGACTCATGCCCTGACCACATACAGAGAAAGTAGCAGTAAAGATTTATGGCTTACGTAGGGTTTGCTAACCAAACTGTGAGACGGTAAGTG
>NW_015781584.1:0-1168 GCF_001515625.1 Sinocyclocheilus rhinocerous | reverse complement strand
AATGAAAACTGAAAATATAAAAATAAAAGCTAATTCAAAATATTATTCAATGCTATAATAGTACTAAAATAACACTGACATGGTTTAATAAAAGCTTTTGTTTATATAACAGCTCAAACAATGATGCTTATCCTACATCATCTCATAACATAAGCACTGAATCATTTTTAGAGTTTCCCTTCTGATTTCTGTGAAATAGACTGTGCTTTGGGTGCTTTTATAGTTTATTTTTAAAAACAAGTATGTCTCAAGACTTCGTTTGGCACAATTCAATGCATTGGTGTGTTAGCTGATTAAATTCGATGTTCACTTGTTAGGGTTCATTTGCTGGCTCGATTTAGTGTAACCTTGTTTTCCAAGACAAGTGTTGTGGAAAAACATCATCCTGCTCACACTGTTGCTGTGCTGTTGGCTTAGTTATGTGACATTTAAGGCAGCTAAATATAAATTTGACATCAATATAACAATAACTCATCGATAACAACATCCACCTGAAGATTACATGAACAAAACTCAAACAAAGCAGAATATATTGTTCAAAGATATCCTGATTTAGACTTTACAATAAAATCACATTTGTTAACATTGAATTATCTGAACTAACAATGAACAACACTTTTTACAGTATTTATTAATCTAAATTAACATTAATTCATAAATCTACTATTGCATTGGGTAACACTTTACACTGAGGTTTCGTTTGTTAACATTAGTCAACTACATTAGTTAACATGAACTAACAGTGAACAATACTTCTACTGCATTTATTCTTTTTAGTTAATGTTAAATCAGTTTTTATTTTTATATTTTCTGTTTTAATTTTGAATTTTGTAGTTATTTTGTGTTTTGTAATATTTCGTAGTTGTTTACGTATATAGTTCTTTTTTTTTTATTAACACATCAATTTAAACTAAATTAAAATGAGAAATGTTGAAAAACATTTTTGTATTTAATTTCAGTTAACATGTTTTTAAGTAAAAAAATGTATTGTTTTAATTTTAGATTCTGTTTTAATTAACTATAACCCTGATTTCCCACATTTACTAATACATTTTTAAATCAAATGTTGTCTGTTAAAATTAGTTGTGAACTGCATGAACAAACAATGAACAAATGTGTTTTTATTAACTAACATTAAAAAAAAAGATTAAGAAATGCTGTAAAAAAT
>NW_015781583.1:0-1168 GCF_001515625.1 Sinocyclocheilus rhinocerous | reverse complement strand
GAATGCAATCAGGGGTCATGACCTTCGTTCAAGCAGACAGCTCCTGAAGGAGCACAAGCAGCTGGAGGAGGAGGCTCAAGAACTTGCAGAAAAAATCAACTCCATTGTCACCCGTGCCAAACACCTAGCGACCAACCATTTTGACTCTCAACGCATTCTCAGGGAGACTGACATTTACCTGAAACTGTTAGTACTCATTTTTCATCAAAACCTACCTGCATGAATTTCCTGTTTTTAGGGAAACAATAGCTAATCAATTATAAGTATATGCAGGGTCAATCAATACAAAACTGTTGCTTTATCTGCATACTTTAAGATGCCTTTACCTCTGTTTTAATTGCCAGATTTAAGTCTCTACAGAAACCTTTGGATCACCGCAGGAGCCAGTTAGAGGCAGATGTGGCTTTATATAGCTTTTACCATGATGTAGACCTAGAGCTAAACTGGATATCAGAGCATCACCCTGTAGCTGATACTACAAACTATGGAAGATCTCTGGCTGGGGCAGTTAGCCTGCTTCAGAAACACAAGGTGCAATTAGATTTGAGTGTATGAATACAAAAATAGTTTTAATAACTTTAAATAAATGACTATACATTTCCTTGTAAAGTTCCAGTGTGAAGGTGTATTCATTATAACTGTTAAATCTTTCAAAATCCTCCAGGATCTGCAGGCAGAGGTAAATGGCCACAGCCAGTACCTGCAACGCGTGCTGGACAGAGGACGAGCCATGGCCCGGTCCAATCAGTGGAATGGTCCGGAGGTGCAGCAGAGGTGTGAGCAACTGATTGCAGAATGGAAGGATTTAGAGGAGTTATGTGAGAAACGGTCTGGCGAACTTAACAAGGCAGTTACACGGGAGCAGGTAAAAGTGTAGGAGTGTTTGCAGTTTTTTTTGGTCAAGTTTTCAAGCCATTACTCATAACATTTTCGTTCTGATGTTCAGATTTTGCTTGACTGCACTGAGCTAGAAACCCTTCTGTCAGAAACATCAGCTTTGGTCAGCACTGATTATGGCAAGACTGAATTAGCTACACAGAGTCTAATAAAGCAGCACAAGGTGAGTAATCTTTGGCTTGTACTAATGCAATAGCTTAAGGTTTTAACACATAACCTTAACACGTACTGGTTTGTTTCTTCAGGCAGTGGAGGGGCAGATTGAGGTACT
>NW_015781582.1:0-1168 GCF_001515625.1 Sinocyclocheilus rhinocerous | reverse complement strand
CACAGCACAACAACGCTCTCATTATTGCTCTTGGCCGACGCTCAGAAAAACAGGCGATGATGCCAAGGAATACTCGCCCACAGATAGATCAGCACATTGAGTACCACTAGTGCCCAACGACACACTAGAGGCCTAATCGCCGACGCGAGGCAACGTGGAAGTCTTGAAATAGCACAATTTGGTAACCTTTACGTCATCTGAGCTAGAGGAAGGTTTTTACAGTCGGCTCCAGTGGTGGCAGAATGCTGGGAATGTGGGTTAATCGTTGAGCTCTTGCACATGTGGTATGGCGCTCGCCGAACATGGAAACAGATGGGGTTCGTTTACGTCGCACCCCCGCTTGTGTCCCGTGGACATTGTCATACTTCTGTTTGGCAGAACAAAAAGAACAGACGCACACGTACACGCTTGACAATCCTCTCCAAATGCGCTGGTTAAGTGGTAACACCTGTGGCGAGGGTCCAGATCCCTTGAAAACCGACCTGACTGCTTAGCAAGTTCTTTATTAGGTGGTTGATAATTACTGGCTCCTTTAAAACACAGAGCAGAGAAATAAGAGGTCACAGGTCACATCAAGTCAAGAATCCTTGTTTTTTTCCATTTTTCTTGTCTGTTTGGTCTCCTTCTTTTGATATTTTGAACTTGTAGTATTTTGAGGGGTCATTTATGTCAAACAGTGCAGGACACGTTACACAGACGCTTAACATTCTCCCATTAGTTCAGATCACTAAACTGAGCAACAGTAATAGAGATGATTTCCTAAATGAAGCAAAATAAGGACCATTTGCTTCAGATGTATATATATTTTTTTGTAACTTCAGTAACCAGTCTGGTGTAACTCTCTGACTATAGTCATTTG
Organism: Sinocyclocheilus rhinocerous; assembly: GCF_001515625.1. Taxonomy (NCBI): domain Eukaryota; kingdom Metazoa; phylum Chordata; class Actinopteri; order Cypriniformes; family Cyprinidae; genus Sinocyclocheilus; species Sinocyclocheilus rhinocerous. Next base: position 309 of record NW_015781582.1, on the reverse strand, counting down.
TATTTGGGTTGTGAGTCATTCAGCCTCCATTCACTGAGTCCACTCCTGTATCATGAGGATTTTGCTGTTTGATAAATGGATGACTGTTGTAAATGTACAACATTTCGTAACCACATGGAATGTGAAAGGTATCAGATGCTAATACCATGCTGCTTTGATATTTACTATGGTGTTTAATGAATGCCATATTCAGATAGCATAATATGTGCATGGTAAAACCATAGCGTATATCCATTAAACCATGATATAACCACAATAATTGTCCAAAAAACGTATATTTATGTCTGTTTGTGTGTGTAGGATGCCGTC
>NW_015781581.1:0-1167 GCF_001515625.1 Sinocyclocheilus rhinocerous | reverse complement strand
TGGAACTGCGCTGCGGGCGACGCTAGATTCAGGAAAACTCACCCAACGCTGCCCTCATGTGGCGCTCAGCTGCCGCGCGCTCCTCTCGTGCGCTACTGCTAGTCAAGACTGTAAGATAAGCGAGTTGAAGAAACTGTAAGGAATAATGATGATACATAAATATCTTGCATAACTGTGCACTGAAAAGTTGAGACCTAAAACTGTTGTCTTAGAGTAAAAGACGCACTGTGACGCACTGTTTCATAACAGGCACGGTTACAGCGTTATGTTTAAGACTATTGATTATTTTTGTTAGGCACAAGTCATATACACAAACACATTAAGTATTTATTAAAACTGCTTAAATATTGGCCATTTCTGTAAGTATAATGCCAATGTGACTAATTAGTAGGCTACTAAAGAGCTATTGTTTTTATTCCTTTTTCAAAGACTTATTTCATACATGCATTTCTTTCTTCATTTAATTGCATTTTTTCCCTCCCTTCATTTTCGCTATTTCTATTTGACTCTTGACGCAAAATGCAATTTTAAGATTCGCCGTTTAATATGATGTCTTGTCGTCTTTGATCAGATATGATTAGAATGAACTGTAAGAACGAGTCGCAGAAATGATCCTGCGAAACATAACGGACACAATCAGTCCAGTCAGTTTATTCAGCAATATTCACTAGTAAAATATGCACGTGTTTATATTGTTTAAGCGTCACTTACCAATACACACGAATCCTTCACATTTAATATATTTTGTATATATAATTGTATTCGAATTATTTATCCACTATCACTATTTTTCCCTCTGTCGGTTGTTGTGAATTTTACTCACCCGTGTCACACAAAAATACAAATGAAAATGTCACTGCATCGCATCTCCACGTTAACTATAACTGTTAGCCTATTTATATTATCGATGTTTACTAATACAACCCCCTAAAAGCCAGATATCACACCGCGTCACTCCAAAAGATCACAGATCAGTCGAGGAGACCTGTTCAGTCTGCCGGTACCGGGCCCCCGTCACGCGGCACCGGGCCCGTACAGTCATGCGCTCTGATTCTCTCAGACTCGCCGCTGCTGCTTTCTCTCTCTCTCTCTCTCTCTCTCTCTAATGGAGACGAGATGCTGAAAAACTCTCATGTCAGCAGCATATTGGTGGTTAATGATCTATTA
>NW_015781580.1:0-1165 GCF_001515625.1 Sinocyclocheilus rhinocerous | reverse complement strand
GAGCATCTTCACACGGTAGCCGTTGTGAAAGAGCTCGCCGCAGGACTTCTTGCGTCTGCGTGTGTTCAGTAGGGCCTCGGTGCGCGTGGCCCCGTCTGGGCTCCGGTACACCAACATCTTAGTCGGGATCATGACGACGACTCTGATAAAAACGCTCCCAATTTACAGCGTCGAATCGGCAGGAAAGAAGCTCCGTCTCACTCTGAGAAGAGAGGTGGTCGAAATGCACCGAAAGCCCACCGGAAAAAACTGCATCCCAGTTGTGATCATGTAAGCATGTAGTGAAAGCTTAGAACAAACCCTTTTCATCAGGATATTACAGTATAAGCTCCTTTAGGAATCGTCCTGGGACGCACGCGGAGGCCGACAGAAAGCCTGTTTAACATCGCCAGCAGATCCGGAGCCAGAGCGATTCTACAATCATCAATTATTCAAACTACAGATGTCTGATGTGCCTAGAAACACGGAATACGAGGTTCCAGCATCTTCTGAAGATCATCTGAGTGGGTTTGCATGTGCAGAACTCACCGATACAATGTAACAGTTTTTGAACGGTGTTTAGAATGTTTCATGCAGTTGCTAAGCAACCATTCTATAGCTGCCGGCAACAGGAAACTAGTCTTGTCTTTGATGTTTAACAACGGACGGAATTACTTGTAACCTTTTAAAACTGCCGTAAAAACACTCCAAACCAGGATGAATATGTTCTGGACACACACACGTACCAACAAAAGACATTAAGTCAATGAAAGCTGAATAATAACTAAAGCAGGATGATGTGACCCCGTGACCTCCTGTTCTGTTCCCTATAGGAGGATTAAAGTCCTTGAAAACAGACGCGGACATGAAGAACATAAGCTGCGCTTTTACCACGACTCAATTCATGAGGGAGATGAAGCATTAAAGCAGTCGCGTACAGACCTCTTCTCCAATCAGAGGATATTTGCAGAGTTTTTATGTAGTGTTTTTCTGTTTTATTATCAGCAGAGGGCAGCGCTTGTGCTATATTATATGAAGACCTTGTTCCAAATCACTCATGCTTGTAAAGGTTTACAAGACAGTATTATGGCTTTCAATGTATACTTTTTTAGAACTAACTAATGTCTAAGGAGTCTGTAAGATCTCACCAAGGCTGCATTTATTTGATCAAAAATACAGTAAAAAC
>NW_015781579.1:0-1168 GCF_001515625.1 Sinocyclocheilus rhinocerous | reverse complement strand
GGAAGCAGAGGAAAATGAATCTGCCCGTCATAAGATCAAAACCTCGGTAAAGCCCATACATCTGAAACATGATGACAAAATTAACTCTTCTGAGGTGAAACAACTACGAGAGGAAATACAAGAGTTAAGATTACGATTGGGAGACGATTCTGGGAAAAACCCGGTTGCATCGTTGAGAGTGGAGTCTAGAGACCAACAAGTTAAGAAAAAGGCTGAAACTCAGGAAGAGTCGGAGGTGCAACTGTTAAAAAAACAGGTTCAGAAGTTACAAGAGCAATTGTCAGTGTTGAATGTGAGCGCCTTTAAGCAATCATCACAGGACATTTTGAATCTGAAGCCAGTTCAGTTTCAAAATCAGAGAAGATCATCAAGGAATCGAGAAGATTTCTTCTGCTACCGTTGCGGAGAGGATGGGCACATTGCCACTAAGTGTAAAGCCCCAGAAAATACCACGCTAGTGATACAGAAACTAGTGCGCTCTCTTCGGCAAGCCAAATCTGAGAGAAGCCGATCGACTGGAGACAATGTTTCTGCTAACAGTCTTAACTGTTCCTTTGATCAGAGTCAAATGGCCAAAAATAAAGCCAATTCTCTCCCCAGTGGACTAGTGGGTCCTGTTTCTACCATTCCTGTGGAGGTGAATGGATGTCCATGTACAGCCCTTCTTGATAGCGGATCGCAGTTGACTATTGTCTTTGAACAGTGGTATTCCAAATACTTGTCCCACGTTCCTATTCAACCGCTTACTGGATTGTCCATTTGGGGACTGAGTGAATCAAGTTATCCATATAAGGGCTACATAGTGGTAGACATCTCCTTTCCTGCTATACTCACTGGCGAAGCTGAGACTATTTCTATCCTGGCATTGGTTTGTCCAGAACCGCAAAGTACTCAGCAGGTTCCGGTTATTATTGGAACTAATGCAAACTTCTTCCAGCGACTGACTACATTCAGCTTAGACTCTAGTGTCTCCAATCAAGCCTACTCGTTGAGAATCCAATCAGAAGTGCTTAAACTACATGTGCCACAGATCAAAGGGAAAGTGGAGGTTTCTGACTCAGATGAGGGGCAAATAGGAGGGTTAACCATACCATCGAGAGGTGAGAAGTATGCTGTGTGCAAAGTAGAAATGGAGAAACAACTGAGGAAAGAAATTTTTCTTCTTGAA
>NW_015781578.1:0-1168 GCF_001515625.1 Sinocyclocheilus rhinocerous | reverse complement strand
GTGGCATGTTTGCCAAGAGGTAAACTTAATTTTCTGAGCCTGAATCTCATCTGAATATCATTATTGCAATGTTTCTGAGTGTTCTGCTTATAAATGTCAGAAAATCACTATTCTTTATTTTTGTTTTGGTTTTTGTTTGGTTCATTTTTTTATTTTAATTCTAAAAACATTTTATTTGATTATTAATTTTATTTTGAAGCATTTTGAATGCATCTATAAACAAATATAAATGAATACAATATAAACATGATTTTTAAAAAGCGCTACAGAAAAAAATCTATTTTGGAAATAGTGCCATTATCATTGTCATCTTGTTTGTTGGCCTAATTTTGAATCAGTGAATTCTGCTATTTTTTTGCCCATACCATTCCTATCTCCCTCACGCTCTTTCCATATGTATATAGTTTCCAGGCCCGTATGAATGCATGTGTGCGTCAGATGGCGGAGATCCTGTATCAGATTAAAGGACCACTGAATCAGAACACTCGTAACACAGCAGAGGCTGATGCAGACAACGCACTGCGGCCACTCATGGAGTTCCTCGACACAAAGTCAGTTCAGCTCAACTTTCTTTAGTTGCTTTTAGACCAGTTCAGTTTCAGATCACTTGTCAGTTTTGCCACACTAAGGGTCTCCATGTGTGCCTATTTCTGTTTCTTGGCACACTTGGTATTCTATAAAAGAGCAGAACAAAGTGAAATGATAGCCTGTCATCAGCTGAATTGTACTGTATCTCACAAATTGCCCATGGAAAATCCCCAGACTGCCAAATGTAATATGTACATACACGTGTCTGTTTGCGATGTGTGTTGCAGCCTCAGCATCTTTGCAGACATATGTGACAAGACTGTGTTGAAGCGTGTGCTAAAGGACCTCTGGAGGAATGTTCTGATCTGCATGGAGAAAACAATTGTGTTACCTCAGAGCAGCGACAGTATAGTGAGTTATTTTACAGGAAACAGACACGTGATGTTCAATGTTAGACACCTAAAAACTCATTTCATGACACAAACAGTACTATGATTCTCTGTCCCTGCTCTCAGAACACCATATCATTATCAATGTTTTTATTATTGTTATTTCAATTGTCAGTGTTAGTATACTATCTAACGACTATATCAACGACTATAGTACTCAATCACTCAGAAGTGACGGCGATGATCAATCA
>NW_015781577.1:0-1168 GCF_001515625.1 Sinocyclocheilus rhinocerous | reverse complement strand
GAAATCCCCAGTCCTCAAATATATTCCAATATATTTTTCAGTGACATAATAGTCACCCCTTACATGTGAAAATAAAACAACAACAAAACAAAATAAAACAAAACAAAAAGCAAAAATACGTTAGCTCATTGAAAAGAGAGCAAACAAACCCTAAACCTATAATATTAACAAATAGCATACTGTTATTCTTAATAAATCATATAAATAAAAATATAACAATAGCATACTGTATATAACAAGCATTTCTGGTTTCATATAAAGTGCATAACATTTTATGACAAATGAAATAGGAAGGTATGCTCAGATGGACTCTGGGTGGCAGTATTACCTCACAAGTATTACATGACTCATTACATTAATTCTTGAGCCCATTCCAAGTGTTGAATAACACTAATTTGTGAGTTGAGTGTCACACTATAATACGGTGATTAAAAGAAAAATATACTCCACTATATATAAATATGTTTGATCTTCAATTTGAAAAGTATAACCAAACAAGATAACATATTTGTCTTAAAGCTGAATTTCACTACAGCTACATAAGCATTTAAATTATGCATAATTATTTGTGTGGGGGAAAACTTTGTATTTCTGTATTCAAATACTTTAATCTTTTTGACTACCTAACAAAGATCAAAAGGTTTGAAGCGTTTGTCTAGTATTAAAACAAAGTCTGGGAGTATTGTTGCAGTGTGCTGTCTTTTTGCTCATTTTGGGAAAACAATTCACCCTACAACTCTGAACTCTGAGTCTGAACAGGTTAGGGTTGAGCCTGGTCAGTTCCTACACAAAAGACCACACGCTCAAGTGTCTGAGGCTCCAGCAGGTGGTGCTCAATCTCCAGTCTGTATGGATTCCCCTCACGGTCCAGTAGTGACAGAAACACTGTATAAAATGTGTATAAAAAGCCACTGTCCTTCAGATGAGATGTTAAACTGAGGTCCTGCCTGTGGCCATTAAAATCCCAGGGCTCTGCCTGAGCGAAAACCTCCAGTCAAATTAGTCATATTAGCACCTATCCATCATGGCTTCCTAATAATCCACACATAATAGTCTTCTCTCCACCAATACCTGCTGTGTAGTCAGCATTCTAGTATATTATGATGGTGCTTAAGGAGATTCCAAAATGCTTTGAACGTAAGTGTGCAGTCAATGGTTATACATGCAA
>NW_015781576.1:0-1168 GCF_001515625.1 Sinocyclocheilus rhinocerous | reverse complement strand
TAGAGTGCGCAGCTTTTCCATGTAGTAGAGGAGCTCTGCCATCTGGCTGTACAAAAAAAACATTTAACATATGAACATATGAAAGGTTCATGTGATGGTGCATTTCACACAAAAAAAAGAAAAAGAAAAAGAAAGTAAAAGAAAAAAAACAAACTACATTTTTGTCTGATCACAGCTTTCATCAATTTGAACTGCTTTTATATGTGATACAGATTTTACTATTGTGTGACAGTAATGAAATAAGAAAAATAAATTGATTGTGTTTTAGTTCAATACTGTGGAATGCTCCTCACATGCTGTAGCTCAGTGAAACTTACGAATCTGCGTAGTCCTCCGGGGTTTTGGTTTTGGGGATGTTCTCAGCATGACGCACAAGCCAGAGCACTTCATCACGGGAGAACGACAGCGCCATGAACACAAACAAAGCCTATAGGAAGCACATATACTGTTCAGTTCATGCTACAGAGATCTGAGTTCATGTGTGTAATACCACACTACATTATTGCAATTATTTCGCATTTAAATATAGCAAAAATAATATTAATTAATTAATTAAAAAACCTACTACTACTGCTAATAATAAAGTAAAAGACCAGTTGAAACCTTGGGTCCAAGCAATGCAGGTTCATCTTCCAAAACTTTGGTAAGTTCCTTCAGGGCATTTCTCAGGAAGTTGCGCTTCTCTCTCCGCAGTGCCCCGCTGGAAAACCCGTGAGATGGGTGAACATTTAGTCTGCAGTCTGGAGTCTATTAAAAGCTTGATGCCCATTTGGGACATTTGGAATACTTAAGATGCTCACCAGTTAATTATGACATACTCTTTACATTCTTTGATGTCAGGAATGCGCTTACTGTATCTGGAAATAAACAAATGTGAAGATAGACTGTTTACATTATAAGAAATAATTCTGTGAATACGATAAAATCTTAAAGAAGCATTCCTTTACTGAGTGACAGGCTATTGATACATGCTGTCTGCGGTGAACTGTCTGCATGCCTTACCCTTTGAGACTGTCGAAGAAGTCCTCCGAGAGCTTGTGTATGTTGAGAACCTCGTCTCTGATGACTGTGATGTACAGGCCGTTACGGAGGGCCATCTTCCATAAATTCTGAGAGTTAGCATTGGTATTTAGACTGCTATGGCACAACAGGAAGCCAACTGACAACC
>NW_015781575.1:0-1168 GCF_001515625.1 Sinocyclocheilus rhinocerous | reverse complement strand
GTCTGCTTATTCTATTCATCAGTGTTTGAACCATTAAAGAAAAACCGCATGTTCTGTATTTCATTTCTGGGTTAAAAATCGGGAAAAAAAATTAATGGATGCAAAAGTACACGGACCTTTTATTTCTGTTAATTGCTAAAGCAACATTTCTCATCTTCATTTAGTTTAACTTGAAAACTAAAACTGAAGTAAAAATTAATAAAAACTATGTAGACATAAAAAACTAGTATGAACAATGACAAAAACAGACGACAAAATTACTAAAACTTAAACTAAAATTAAAATGAAAACGAAAAATTCAGAAATTCAAAATAATAAAAGCACCATGATAGTATCTCAATTATACAAAATCAACTCTGGTAACAATGTCTTTAATGAGCAGATAATTTAAAAGGAAGCTTTTTCATCATTCACTTTTAACGTTTATTGTGCCATATTTAATCTTTTTTTTTAATCTAATTTTTTTCCCCAAAAAGTAGTTTAATGTAATATATATAATGGATCTGAAATACTGTTTAATAAAAAAATTAAATTAAATTAAATTAAACGAAATTATTTAAGAAAAGAAATAATTTATAATATAATGTATTACATTAAAATTAAAATAATGACGTTATGATTAAAATACTTAATTTTAAAGTAAAATATTTATTATAAAATTAATTATCAATTCAAATAAAATCTTCAAGTGAGTTATGCTTTATACACACACAAACTAACCTCAGTGTCAAGCAGTGTTTTCGGGACAGATGACGAGTGATGGGCGTCTGACATGGGTTTCTGATGTTCTTCAGGCAGTGTTGCAGGTACTGGTAAAGTAAAGGCTGCTAGTTCACTGAGCCTGTTGGTCACAACCAGTCTGGTTTAGTTCTCAAAATAAAGCAAAATGACTTTCATGAAATCAGAAATCAGAACAAAACAAACAAACCCTTTTGTTGGCAGTGTTTTCTTCTCAGACTCCTTACTGACTGCAGCTTGTGAGTGCTCAACAGCGACTGGTGCTTTTTCTTCACGCTGTTCACTCACCGAATGCTCTTCTTCAACAACAGGCTTTTTACGATGAAGGACACTTGTATCCAAACTTGAGTCCAAAATCTGAAATTAAAGTAGAGTAATTTTGCCATTTATACATTTCAAATGGTCTAGATTTGACACACCAACATGTAAC
>NW_015781574.1:0-1167 GCF_001515625.1 Sinocyclocheilus rhinocerous | reverse complement strand
ATTTGTTTCCCCTTATCTCAAATGGTCGGCAGCTCTTCACCAGATGTGGTGAACCTACAAAAAACCTTTGGAAACAGTGGACAGTTTGCCACATCTGTGAAAAGTTGAAAAATGTAGCATTGTTGCCAAAGTTTTGATGCACCACTGCCAGTAAAGAGCTGCTAATTTCCACCAACCAATTTGCCACATATTAGCCGCAACAAGTTTTACACAAATAAACAGTTTTACAGGGGACTGGCGCCCGTCAGCTGAAGGACTGTTTCTGAATGCCTCTCTCTGTCTCTGTCAATGGCGATATGTTTGGAGCGCTGAGCTGAACATGTTTGCTGTGTCTGGTTTGGTCCCAGGGCTGCCGGTGATGCAGGTGAAGATTGACATCTCCAGACAGCAGGTGGAGAAGATCTTCGGTCTGGAGGATTACTGGTGTCAGTGTGTGGCCTGGAGCACTACAGGAACCCAGAAGAGCCAAAAGGCATATGTGCGCATCGCCTGTGAGTTCAGCTCTGCTATCTTATAACACAAACATTTTGAGGAATGCCATCTCATAATCTGTGATAAATGTCTAGCACAGTGGGTTCTCAACTGGTGGGGTGCTTCCCCAAAATGGGTCACAGGTCTGTGTTGATCTGAATTGGAGGGGAAAAAATTAATGAACAAAAGCTAAATGCAAATAATAAAGCGCAACTAACAATGCAGCATAATAATGCATAGATAGGCTACACTTCATAAATAAATAAATAAATAATATTTATTTTATAAAGAGAAAGACACTGTAGGTTGTTTTTTAAATGTTTTTGAAAGAAGTCACTTATGCCCACCAAGGCTGCATTTAAAAAAAAATACTGTAAAACAGTAATATTTTGAAATAACATTACCATTTAAAATAAGTTTTCTGTTTAAATATATTGTAAAATGTAATTAATTTCTGTGATGGCAAAGCTGAATTTTCAGCAGCTGTTTCTCCAGTCTTCAGTGTCATATTATCAGCTAAAATTAAATTATCAACTAAAATGGAAGAAAACACTTCTAGTATCTTGTCTTGTTAGTGCTGACATCAAGTGTTGTGTGTCCAAACTGCATGATACAAGAAACCAAACTACATTAAATATGGGTTAATGTGGATAAACAAGGTTCCCTTTCATGGGAACTTCGAACTGCGTCCTCTAG
>NW_015781573.1:0-1167 GCF_001515625.1 Sinocyclocheilus rhinocerous | reverse complement strand
TTATTTAAGTATTATTTATAGTTTTTTTTATTTAAGTCAATTTTATTTTTATATTATCAGTTTTAATTGTAATTTTGGTTTAATTTTTTTTATTTTGTTAAGAGCTTTTGTAATTTGTAATATTAATCTTTAGTTAAATTTAGAATTTCATTTTTAGTTTATATTTATTTCCGGTTAGTACTTATTTTGGTTAGTTACCAAGGCAACATTTCTAATTGACAAATGATAATGGTCAGTGCATTATTAAAAAATTCTCCTTTTGTGCTCCACAGAGGAAAAAATATGGGTCACGAGGGTGAATAAATTATGATTAATTTTTCTCACTGGGACTGAAAACACTGGAAATATGAAGCAGGTTGGACGTCCATTAATTTGCCATAAGATTTCCTCAGATATAATAGCGGGATTGTGCCAGGGTGATCAGTCATGTTTGAGCATGCAGTTCCCAAGTGAGCGACTCGGAGCGAGTGATGCCTGCAGCGGGTAGCGGTACTTGTAGACATCAACGAATGATTAACTGTAGTTCCCACTTTCAAAAGCAGCCCACCCTGCATCAATAACACTGCATCAATGAGACCTGTCCAACAATTTGTTATGTGCAGTTTTACACCGCTAGCTCCCTCTTGGCGTTGCAGAAACAATCATTCAGTGGAACAGCAGAGTTAAGCGCCTAATTTAAGCTAGTCACCAGCCCCGCGTGCTTTACGGGACAACTTCTTCGACATATGGAAGTTCACACATCAAACCCTCACTTTCATGTTGTTTCCCTCAAGTTGTTAGAGCTTTGGTGGAGGGGAATAGAGATTTAAATGCCACTTATTACATCACACAAGGCCATTGTATGCCTTCAGACAACTTGAAATATAGCGTATGAACCGCTTTTATAGCGCTTTTGTGGTGCTTTTTGGGTGTTCTTTTGTCCTTTTTTGGAGCTTGACAGACATAGTCACAATGCACTATTGTTGTATGGAAAAGATTCAGAAATTCTCCTTTTATGTTCCAATGAATTACAGCATACAGGTTTGGAATGACATAAATAATGACAGAATTTTCTTTTTTGGGTGAACTGTACCTTTAAGGGGTGGGGCAGCTGCAGCTCTATCACAGATAAATGTGCTGAGACTGCATGCTGGGGTCACTAACCTGCAGCAGCTCTGTGTCCACCTA
>NW_015781572.1:0-1167 GCF_001515625.1 Sinocyclocheilus rhinocerous | reverse complement strand
TCTGCAGGACACCGGCCCTCCAGGAACGAGTTTGGAGACCCCTGAGTTAAAGGGATAGTTCACCTACAGTAAAACTAATACTGTCATCATTTACTTGCGTCATTACTTAAGAGAGTAAATGATTTGGCAGAATTGTCTTATATGTGTGACCGATGCCTTTGACTTTTTGTGAGAATTAAATAAAACTGTTATCCTGGAGACTTTTATTTACACCTACCTTTATTTACATTTTTGAGGAATGGTTGACAGTATGTATGGCTTGTATTGCATGTTTGCCTGTGTGTGTTTGCCTGCAGAGCGATACAATGTGCTTTGGGATGATGGTCTTCCACGTATCAGAGCTAATTTAGGAGAATAGAGAGCTCACTGCAATTAGTCAAAGAAGAGATTACAGCCCAGATTGCAGATCATTACCTGCAGCCTGTGCTGAAAGTGTGAGATGTGACTGTTTTCCAGTTTATAGCATGAAAATGTAAATGGCTCTAACATGTGTTACACTACATAGTGAGGTCCAAAAGTTTGAGACAGACTCAATATGTGCAAAATTATGTCATGTGGGTTTGGAGTGACATGAGAGTGATTAAACTATGATAGCTTCAGGTTTGGTGTATTGGTCATTTAATGATAATGAAAAGATCTCCAAAGTCACATACTTCATTTTGTTGATATAATGAGAAACAAATGGAGACCAATGTGGTAATATGTAACACATGAAATATACAATTATCCATTATTTGTTTGCTAGTGTTTTAAGTAGAGAGCATGAGAAACGACTATAATCAGAACCAGGCTTGAGTGCCTGAGGCACAAAGAAAGGGATGTTTTTCTCTCTACAATGTCAGTAGTGAAAGAACTGATGGTCCAATGATTTTGTCGACATTTGAAGTGTAACTGAATAACCTCATGCTGCTCTATTTTAGGTGTTGCATTCGCTATGAGGCAGTGTTTGCACTCTGTAGACATTGCTACAGTTCTTGTAAGTAGTGATATAGGACCGTGGTTCTCAATTCAAGTACTGGGGTACCACTGCTCTGCACATTTTATATGCCTCTCTTATCTGACACCCTCGGTTCAGTTCATGGATCTTCCTCCTAACGAGCTGATGATCTGAATCAGGTGTGCTAAATAAGGAAGACATACAAAATGTGCAGAGCAGTGGTACCCCAG
>NW_015781571.1:0-1167 GCF_001515625.1 Sinocyclocheilus rhinocerous | reverse complement strand
AGCGACTTAAGACTGCTTTTGTGCTCCAGGGTCACATATAATATAATATAATATAATTATACATTTCAGTACTGAGTAATATTAATTAACAACGTGTCCTTCTTATAGGATTAGGATTAGGGTTTGGTTTATGGTTATTGCATGTAATTATGCCTAATTTTCTGTTATAGCTATAGTAAGTACATGTAACATGCTGCTTGCTTTGCTTCTTGAGGGCATCAGTGTTGCTGGATGACACAGCGAACCATTTTTCCATCATTTTGAGACATCTTTGTGCAAAAAAATAAGTCACACAACTGCCAAATCACATGAGAAACTGAAACGAGGAAGCAGAAAGATGATACGGCGTGGAGCTGTGATACCAAACCCAAGTCTGTGTCAAACCTGCTATTTTTGGGCACGGGAAAAAATGGTCATGGGAAAATGAAACGCTTCGAACAAAGAATACGTGCTCTCTGCAGGTGAGAAATGTTGGGCAGATGCACCTGTAAAGGTTGGAGAAGGATGAGAAGGGTTCAGGCTGGCGATGAGGCAGATACACGCAGACTCGTGCATGAATTGCAGTGTACGCCGCTGACAGAGAAATTGCTTTTAAACCCCAAGGTGCATGCTTATTTCACAGTCATGTTTAAAAGTCAAGAACCCAATCTTTTTTAAAAATCCTCTGAATCAAAAACAGCTCAGAGGGAAAGACATCCAAATCAAGAGCCAAGCGTGAGAGAAAGTTTAAGAAACACTGGCAATCGCTGTGCCAGAGGCCACTGTAAACGACAAGGTACACGCTGCCATAATCCCATAATTAAGGCAAATTCAACACAAATTTAGAGCAAAGGAGCTCAATTTGTTGGTTGTATTAAATTAAAAATAGAACACATCAGGGGAATATTAGACTGCTCGTTTTAGCATTTTTTCATGAATTTCTCTTTTGATATTGACGTCTGGAGCAATGCAAACGATGGCTGGAAGAATCACTTTGGTTTGTTGGTAGTTTCATGATACATACTGTGCTGTATTAGAAATCTACAAAACTTTGACTTCTGATTACTAATGTAATTAGTTAGTCTGTGCGCTTTGGTTATGCATGACTCTGCATTTTGGTACAAAGTTGAACTTTGTGGACCCTGTCCTTAAAGGAGACATATTATGCCCCTTTTTACAATATGTAAT
>NW_015781570.1:0-1167 GCF_001515625.1 Sinocyclocheilus rhinocerous | reverse complement strand
TTGGAAAATGAGCCTATTTTCAAAAATAGTGGAGGGTTCCTTTAAAATCATAATTTATTATTGATTTAAAACAGAAGGCTTAGGGTGTTACATCATATCCCGTTGCCTGTATTCTCCCGTTGGGAGTCTAAATTAATTCTGCATGCTTAAAGTGTAATGTGACTGCATCTTTTTTTATCTCCCACATTTAAACCTGCTAAGCAAATTAGTGCAAGTAAAAAGTGTTTATTTACATTTGACAGAAGAAGCTTGGCAGACTAGATAAAAGCTGTGCCGTGCTGTTGAAAGGATGTGAAGGCAAGAGATATGGTAGCCAAATTGAGATTCACAACAAGGGAAACCATCACTGAAAAAGTCCTCCATAGTCAGCTGTGGAGCTTCTCTGCCTGCAGGGGTCCTGGAGTAGTTCTCCTCCAGACGTGGTGATCACTTCCTCCTGCAGGAAAAGCAGACCATCAGCCAACAAAACCAACATCAGTCCTGGGACAACCGAGCATTAGCAACACTCTCAATTCTCTGCATCAAACACACAGATGGAAGGACAGGTGTGCTCGCCACATCTATGTTCCTCATACCCCATGGGGTCTGCAGGCACCCCGTGAGCATGTTTGTCAGTCACCCTACCACAATAGTACTACCTGGTAAACAGAAGTTCCCGCTTACCTTATGGAAGTCAATGAGATCAGCTAAGGTGGTGTGACGGTTCTGGTCTACACCTAGGAAGCTGTAATAATCACCCGATGCGTCGATGAGGAAGTGCTTAAAGCCTGAGGTGGTGCGGTAGGACAGCGTGTAGCCCCAGATCCGTTCACTCACTCTGACCAAGAAACAGCCATCTGCCGCATTCGCTAGCAAAGCCTCTGACTCCTGCCGTGATATGATTCCTGCAGAGGCAGGAGACGAGTGAGAGTGAGAAAGACAGATGGATAGCCGGAGACGGGACGAGGCAGAGTGACAGACAAGAAGATGCAGATATGGAGAGAGATTGAGTGAGAATACAGGTGTTGTGCTCTGATTTTAGAGTGACGCTGGCAGCGCTCTCGTGTTTCCTGGTCGAATAGCGTCACTCAAATGGTCGTTAATCTTATCATTGTCCAATCAGAGGCCACACACTGGGGCTCCAATAATCCTGGCACAAGTGGTGAATTATTGAGTTTTTCTGTCTGC
>NW_015781569.1:0-1154 GCF_001515625.1 Sinocyclocheilus rhinocerous | reverse complement strand
TATTTTCTGCTGGGATAAAGTCAAAGCCTGTGCTGTTATTTCTGTGTGCAGCCTGTAATCTAATACAGTCTTAATGTAGCGGCCTGAGACAATGAGCAGCGCTGTCTGATCCCGCGCACTTTCACGGAAACCTCCGGGTATCTGATGTCTGACTATATGGCAAGCCGTTTAATATTTAATCCTTAAATCCTACTAGTATCTATTTTCATGCTACTAGTACTTATTTTTTTAGCTACTAGTATCTATTCCATTTCTTAGCCTATTTGTTGACTACTAGTGCTTATTCTTTAGGTACTAGTGCATTTTTAAAAATGAGAACTAGTACTTATTCATTATATACTAGTTCTCAGGGGCGGCGCTAAGGGGGCTGAAGCCCCGAATGTGTTTGTAACTTTCTATTCGCTATAATACCGGCCTTGCAATCCTTACAAATGAGGTTATTTGTTACAGAGCACTGTCATTGCGAATATATATATATATATATATATATATATATATTTAGTCAAAGTATATACGCAGTCTTTGGGATGCACACATACGCATTTAGAGCGATTATATGTTTTGTTAGCATGGTCTGTGGCAGACTTTTCTTCGTGTCAGGGCAATAATTCAATAAACAAGAAGTAAATATAAGCGGCTTAAATTGTAGAGACAATGATTATTGTGTTTTGCTCTATTTCACTAAAATGGTTCCAAACAAAGCCATGTTGTGCATCTCTAGCAGGTTCCATACTGAATGAATTTGCGTTTTTGAACGAATCGAGTGAGTCAGTGATCCACTGATCCATTCATAAAAAGTTTATTACTTCGTTCCTGAATGAATAAGCCGTTTTGAAAGAGCTGATTGAATAAATGACTCAAAGACTCATTAAGACAGTGGCTTGCCGCCACCTACTGGCAATTTTTATTTTTGATCTCATAACATTATTTATGCAATATGTGCAGTGTAAATGCATTACAAGTGCTAAAAAATAAGTGTATAGAGGCTCTATATTAGAGCCCTGCATGTTTAATTAGGCTATACTTGGCTTTTTTAAAATAAAAAATAAAAATAAAAGCACTTGGCCAAAGCAGAATTTAAACATATATAAATATATATATATAAATAGTACAAGTATCTAACAAAAAGTTATAGTATTTAATAAATAAGTACT
>NW_015781568.1:0-1167 GCF_001515625.1 Sinocyclocheilus rhinocerous | reverse complement strand
GCGTAATGTGCGTAAGTAGAGATTTTTCAAAGAAAAAAAACGTACGGATTTTGTTATTCGATTGTAAACTAAGCGCTTCGTTAGTGGTACGTGCATACTTTCAAAGCACATTTTACAGCCAAATATAATTATAAACAGGCATATATAAAGACTAAAGAAAAATAAGCACCCGCTGTAGTGTTCAGTTTGGTAGGCTATATAGGGTGTATATGTAGTAGGCTATTTAGTGGAGCAGAGCACGTAAGGAACACTGTAGCTTATGCATCAAAGGGATGACGTATTTGTTTAAGCGATTTCTGACACAGACACTTAATCATACAGCATCATATAGACAAATGTACAGATTACGCCGCTATCGTGTTTTTTTTCTTGCAGACACTTTAAAATGCAGTTTTAAAGATTTAAAAATAAAAAAGTAAAATAATAATAAATAAACAAATCAAAATCTTTAAACGCCATGACTTAAATAGCACACCAACACATACTATTTGCTTTACTCCACATCACCTCCACGAACCGTTCAAAGATGAATAACTAGAAAGGCGGTTTAAATCGGCAACGTTAAAACTACAAGATGCTACCAAAAGTTGCATCTGCCAACCGCATGCAAAACCCAAGAGAGTTTTTATTTTGCTAGAAAACATCAAGAGCAAAGGCGCATCTAGAAAGATCGGTTATTTGTTAACTATTCTCGGTACATGCTCGCGTTAGCTCATAAATAGTGAAAGTGATATAAAGAAGTGCTAGTGGCAAGTGTTTATGCAACTATTCGCACACTAGAGGTGATTTATGAAGCGCGGGCATGCTGCAGTTAGCCTACACTATGAAATTATTTCTGCAGTGAATATAATGCAAGTCATAATTAAGCAAAGCAAACCTCCGATAACAGCTGGAGTGCGCTGCCCACCCTCAGGTTTTATCCACATTTTCAGGGTGAAATTTCCCCTTGGCACCTCTGCATTGGGTTTCAGACGCAGTTGGTCTCCTCGACCGGTAAAGTAAACAGCCCTCCGCCGACCTGGGCTGCTTTCCCCCGCCTGTGACAGGCGAGGGGTGCGCCGATCTATCCCGGGAAGTGAGCGTTTGCCCCGAGGCAGGCGTGTGGCACAAGGTCCTGGGAAGGTACTTCTGGCTTCCCTGATGCGTACCAAGTCTCTTTTAGACCTT
>NW_015781567.1:0-1147 GCF_001515625.1 Sinocyclocheilus rhinocerous | reverse complement strand
GAACACACACACACACACACACACACACACACACTACAAAGCAACATGCGCTCTCTGCATTCCTCCAGTCTCTTTGTCCAAACTGCATACATTAAACGCCTGACGGCACATCCTCAGCGCAAACAGATGCGTGTGTTGCGCATGCCATGACAAATTATCATCTGATAGCAGCTGCCCAGTGAAACAGCATTCTGTTTGGTGGGCGTTAACAGGACGTGTTCTTGCTTTACTTATAGGTACGTATACGTAAACATGCGTTCAGATGGACGTATGTTGGCGTTTTTAAGACGAAAGCAGTTTAAACGCGCATGGAGAAGCCCGCGTTCATTTTAGCGTACCTCCTAAACGCGCGTGATGCTCTCACAATCCCCTTTCTAATGAATAATTCAAGAGCAGACGCAAACGTAGTGACTGCACTGGGTGACCAGTCCAATCACAGTACGCTTCTGTTTGGAAACCACAGGGGTCCTGCTTGTTTGTCTTTCTGTTCACTCTTGAATTGTGTCCATCGTCCGATTCGCAGGCGAATCGTTCTTTTGAACCGATTCGTTTTGAAGGATTCGGTCGAAACCATTTACGAAGTTGACTTCGACTTATTTAGAAATTGAGTTCTCAAGTGAGATGGGAATGATATTATAGACATTATAGTGGATACGTAGCATAATTAAATAATTATTAACCTAACATTAATATTAAGATTGCTGGTGAATATAGCTAGTTCTTAAAAGTCATGCTAACAATAAACAACACAACAGACAATCAATATAACTTACAATATAGTGAACACTTAGTCTTGTTGGAACTTTAAAAAAATCGAGAGAGTATTTGTAGATCATTTAACTGCAAGCAATGCCTTCTTTGGTGATGATGGGAACGACATTTTTTTTTTTACAAAATAGGGATTCATTATGATTAATAACACTATTAATATTTATATATTAATGGAATTTATCTAACAAAATGTTGTTCATAGTGTTTGAACAATAAAACACCACAACATCTGACTATACAACCGTGCATGAAGTGCATTCCCTGCTGAAAAAAACAACAACAATCCAAAACCATCACAACAAATTCTACCATAGATAGCCTACCATAACACACATTACAAACCATCAACTTTTAACCATTAAAACCATTAAATAAT
>NW_015781566.1:0-1167 GCF_001515625.1 Sinocyclocheilus rhinocerous | reverse complement strand
GATTTTTTTTGTCAGTGTTGCTATAAAAGACTGTTGCCATGGTGACCATCCAGATGCAATGGGAAAGGAGGGTGGGTTTTGTTTTCATGTTCCACAGGGAAAAGGAGGAGAAGCAAAGGTGCAAATGGAACTGTGTTCTCTTTGAAAGACTGAGGGCCACTCACCCATTTCTTTTTTTAACCTCTTCATATTAAATTTAGTACAATCTTTTTAAAGAACCAGCAGCAAGTAATGTTCTTGCTTAAGAAAAATGGCAGTATTTTATCATTCTTGTGCTAATATTTGTCTTTATTTTGACACTATACCTCACAAATGTTTCCAAAGAGGCTGGTGTTTGACTAAATATGAGTAATAATAGTGATGAACGACAAACTGAAATCCTGATTTCTAAGTGTGTTTTCCAGTAAAACAATTACCACGTCCTTATGTGTATTGTACTTGAAGTGTTTTTGAATATGGTGATTATGTGAAAACTGTGTGTTATTGGTAGGCCTATAAGTGCTGTCCTTGTGAATCTACTATCAGAATAATTGGATGATGGTCAAGAACATCTCATTCTTGTTCTCGGAGTCTGTTTGCTGACATCTGATTCTTTGAAGTGACTCATGTTTGAAGGAACCCTTCAACAGTGATTCATCTTATCTAGTTTCTAGTTTTTATCAGGGCTCCAGACAAAATGAATGCCATTGGCTACAAGAATAAAACATTTAGGATCCATATGACTTATTTTAGTTGATAAATTACAGAATTGCGCGTTACAAATGCTGGTTCAGACCAGTCCGTAAATAGACTGATGTACTTTGAGTAACAATTCCCGGTTCATTTCGAATTGAAAAACGACTCGCGGAATTCATCAACGGCTCTAAATGATTCACTGACTACGTGAATATGACTCAAACAGATAAGAGTTCAACATTTTTATCTCGGTAATTAAAAAGAACCACTTCATAAGAGTTGCTTGTTCATTAATCATTGCGTGAAGAAAACACTGGCACACATAATGAGGTGATATCTAAAGATATATGATATAATGATATTATATGACTAGACTAGATTTTAAACTTTTTTTTTTCTTGTTGCATTTGGTAATATTTAGCCCTTACGAAAATTAACCATATTTATTGTAGTAAAAATGTAATACCCATGTTTTTTTGGTGGATTGATTAC
>NW_015781565.1:0-1165 GCF_001515625.1 Sinocyclocheilus rhinocerous | reverse complement strand
AACATTTAACTGCTCCAACACAATTTTTTCCAATATCTTAGATATTAACTCTCACTCACTCACTCATTCGTTTATTCATTCATTCATTCATGTTTTGGGAGTGTTTCACACTTGAAAAACCTCACTGCCTCTTATTTTAAAGCCCAGCAAAATGTATTCTATATTTATGAATGGTATTCACAGTGCTGCTCCAATCATGAGGTCATATTCACTATAATAATCAAAAGTCTGGGCACACCTCATTCATTATTATTATCACTGTTCCACATTTTA
This sequence comes from Sinocyclocheilus rhinocerous, assembly GCF_001515625.1. Lineage (NCBI taxonomy): Eukaryota > Metazoa > Chordata > Actinopteri > Cypriniformes > Cyprinidae > Sinocyclocheilus > Sinocyclocheilus rhinocerous. The sequence goes on along the minus strand of NW_015781565.1, from coordinate 892 downwards.
GAATAATATTCTAAATTAATAATATAAGTCTTCAAAACTATAAACACAAATGGAAGTATGGAAATTGTGTAGTAATGAAAATGTTAAATAAAAGGATTTATGGTCATTGAAAGATTAAGCTCATAACATAATGCAGTCAAGTGGGTCCACATTTTTGACTGGTAGTGAAATTATGTAAATGTACAGAGCTCTGTTGTATAAGGACGTTCTAAATGTGTCCACTAGAGGACATTACTGGGACGCCTCACAGCAGGTTGCCTGGACAACTCTATGGCAACATTGTTCTGAATGAGTTCTGCTTCAGCGAACTCAACTTTTCCCACCATTGTTAATATAATGCTTCAAACACACCCCATTGAGCAAACGTATGTGCTGAGAACATGGGCTATTGTCACTTTAGACAGGCGAGTTCAAAACACAGCAATGCAGGAGACGGGAAGAGAACATTTCATATAAAGTTCATTAGGAGACTTCATATATCAAGGAATTTTAATAGACAGGCTGAATTAATTTGATCAAAAATACAGTAAAAACAGTAATAACATTAAATATCATTACAATTTAAAATAACAGTTTTTTTATTTATTTAATTTATTCCTGTGATGACAAAGTTGAATTTTACTCTAGTCTTCAGTGTCACGATTCAGAAATCATTCTAATATGCTGATTTGCTTCTCAAGAAACATGATGAAAACAGCTGCTTCATATTTTTGTGTAAATCATGACACATTTTTTCAGAATTCTTTGATGAATAGAAATATCAAAAGAAGAGCATTTATTTGCAATATAAACATTTTTTAACATTCTAAATGCTTTTACTTTTAAATTTAATGCATCCTTGCTGAATAAAAGTATTAATTTTTTTTTTTACTTATATACATACATATTAGCA
>NW_015781564.1:0-1167 GCF_001515625.1 Sinocyclocheilus rhinocerous | reverse complement strand
TTTTTCTGTATGGTCCTTTATGTTGGTTGGACAACATTATTTTGTTTTTCAAGCATTAATAAGCATTGTAGTTTTTTCCCCCCCAGAAAATAATCAAAAACATGCCAAAAAAATCTTGCGTTTTGATAAGACTTTTGTTCTGTTACATTCTGTTACAATACGTTTATAAAAGAAATGCATTACGCTATCAGGAAAGTTGTATCACCCTGATGCTTTTTACTTTATGTACTCCCCAAAATACCAAAATTAATTTTAATTTAGAATAATAAAAAAATGCTCCTCATACAAGAGGTTTATTAAACTACACAAAGTGCTTTTATAATTAATGGACAGGCTGTGTACTTGTAAAGATGGTATGTGATAAATGTAACAATAATTGAAAACTGCGTTTCACCTAAAGACATGATTTGCTACGTAAAAGGAACTGTAGCCTTGAAGAACACTTTTATATATTAAAAACATTATATAGTAATTGAGTTTATGCTCAATAGATCTATCAAAAAATCAGTTACACTGAAGGTGAAAAACACAAGGATCCCCGCAGTGTAGAGAGGAGGTCTGGCACACATTGGAAGCCGCATCTTACGTGATGAATACTCAATGCCATCACCTCCTGCAGACCGGCTTTGCATGTTCTCCTTTCTACACCGCCATTACTCATTTAAGACTCATTTAAGAATTTATCCAGATAATATGGTCCCCTGCTGACTTTAATTTACAGTTGTCCTCGGTTATGGAGAGCTGGCCAGCTCACTCTTTACACAAAACTGAACAACCTAGGATAAACTCCCACATTCTGAGCATTAAACCTAATCCACTTTCCTTCTGCCTTCTCGAGCATCAGGGGGGCTTTATGCTACAGCAGCATGGGGGGAAATGGCTGGAAATGGTATTGAACTTGAAGACGGAGTCATCTAAAAGACTTATAGGGGAATCGGGCCCTTCGTGGCATGATATTTACAGCCTCGTGCCTCACTGGCACATTACCCATAAAACACCACAGGAATCCTGAGCTGTGACATGTTCCAATCACTGGATAAATGACTTCCACCTTTCCAAATGGTGACAGTGACATAAAGGTTTATGCATTTGGTTTCATTTGTGATGATTTTTTTGGTGTAAGTAAAGGAATAAAAAAATAAAATCAATCAGTCAGTCTGTCATCAT
>NW_015781563.1:0-1167 GCF_001515625.1 Sinocyclocheilus rhinocerous | reverse complement strand
TGCCATCCCTTTCATAAGCCTTGTTTCCTTCTTGAAGGGCCATTTCGACACGACATGAAAAGGTGGGTATCACAAAATTAGTTGGCCAAGATTCCGATCGATGCTCTGAGGGCTGTGATAAAATGATGGTGTCAGATGAACTAAGTGAGGAACTCTCATCCCGGATAGATTGATCCATTGGCACTGGAGAGGAGGAAGCAGCAGGCTCAATGATGGGAGTCAATGTGAGAACAATAGACGGTTCAGTTTTAACTAGTTTGATTGTGTCTTTGTCCTTAATCACATCTGTTGATGTCAGAGTAAAGAATTCATTATCAAAATCTTTGTCCATGTACATGACAGTATAGCTCCCTAGGAGTTGAAAATGATCCTGTGCTGCTGCCAGAAGTTCATCTACGGTGCTAGGGATTCCATCTGGAAGGGTTAACTTGTGAACTTTGGTTTCTTCGATGATAACACGTAGTTGAGTAGGGGAAGACATCATCACAGCCTTGGATAAGCACAACTGTAAGAGAAAACCAAAAACATATTAAGACTCAATAAGACAAGATAAAATATTTGTAATTGTTTTTAAAACATGAAAACAGTACTGCAATATAAGGTGCATGTATATTAAGGCATGCTATAAAGTACACAATAAATATTTAAGACAAGTTTAAATCTTGAATAAATGCACAAATAATTCCTGATGTTACACAAGTCAGTTTTGAATTATTTAAGAATTTACATAAGTTGTACTTTACCTAGTTTGACAAACAGATGTAGTGTTTCAGAGAAACCATTCGAGTACCTTCCAATGCATAGGAAGCCAGTGGGTATATGTCAGTGAGTTGTGACTGCGCAATGACTTTGATTGTGCCCGTTGACTCCAACTTGAAACATCTAAAATGCTCACAGTACCATGCACTTTGCAGTTTCACTACAAACACTAAGCTGTCATGAACAACAATGATTTGTAGTATTTCAGCAAAGTCAGGCAAGCCACCAGTGGAGCCATACACCAACAACATGCCAATAACATAACTGGTGCCTTGAAATTCCGCCGTGTTAGCCAAATGAACAACGGTCTCTACAGGAAATTCCAGTGAAAAAAACTCTTGTATGTTCTCATTTACAACCTCTAATGGAACTCTTGACAACTTTGACACGGAGACAGCAAGTTTTTTT
>NW_015781562.1:0-1165 GCF_001515625.1 Sinocyclocheilus rhinocerous | reverse complement strand
TGGACTCACTCTTTCACTTCTTTGGATGTGAAGTCCAGGTAGCGGTTGCTGATCCACTGCACCTCAAACCAGTCCCTGTAGTTAGTATTACCACAGCACTGGAACTCAATCTGTAAACGGTCAATAGTCTCCTTCTGGAAACAATGGCCTGGTGTGTCTGTATCCTGTAGAGGTATAGAACATCAGATAACTACTTTAAAGTTCATTAAGAGAAATATGTATGACTTGAAACCCTGCAATTCAGTTCAATACCAAATTCTTTCTATTCTTTGGATTTTATACTTCAGTACATTATGTTGTCCTGCCTTTGGAAATATTTGTTTGAATTAAGTATTGTCTAGTATACAAAAGGCCTCTGAAATGCCAGATTTATTCATTAATTCATTCATTTCAATATCTATAGGACTCTGCAATGCCAGATTTATTTTATTTATTTATTTCAATAAAATGTAAAGTACTCTGAAATTCCACATTTATTCAAATAAATAAATATCTAGCACTTAAGTATCTAGCATAAGTCCAATAGTATTTCAAAAAATCTGTTGTGATTTCCACGGGAAACTCAGATATTTCTTGTTATTTTATTTCACACATGGAGGAAATGTGTAAAATATGTCCTCCATGTGTAAAATAAAATAACAAACAAGAAATTTCTGAATTTTAAATGTGAATCACAGCTAAATTTTTTGAAGTAATTAAAAATATTTATGCACCAAAACAAGATATTATATGAGACCAGAGAGCACTATGTAAATAACACGCACACACACACACACACACACACATAATATTATATATATATAATATGACGTGTTTGTGTGTGTACTGTATTTGTATACTGTATATGTATGTGTAAGCGCTTTGCCTAAATTACTAAATCATATCAAATGACACCTGATTGCTGTTAAATAACTTTTAGACCCCACTTTATTCTTTTTGTCTTTCTCTCCTCAACCTTGTAGAAGCGGATGCCGTTCTTCAGCCCGATCTTCAGAGACTCCTCCAGGCTGGGCTGCAGGGCGAAGCTCAGAATCATGGCCACCAGCAGCAGGGAGGTGATGAAGACAGAGAAGCAGAAGCACGGAGGAAGAAACGTCTTCCAGCGTGGGAAACGTGAGGGGTCCAGTGAGTCCTGGCAGACTTTACCAGCACAGATGTTGATGCC
>NW_015781561.1:0-1166 GCF_001515625.1 Sinocyclocheilus rhinocerous | reverse complement strand
TGTGTGTGTGTAGAAGGTGAACGCCGGTGCAGTCATGCTTTAGTAATGACGTCATTGCAAATAATCAGAATGCTTATGTTAATGAGAATAAAATCACCGCTCTGCTCTTTCTTTATGTGAAACACTCGCAAAGATAAGAAGCCTCACGTTTGACCATGTGTGATTCATTTATACAGAAAAACATTTGGTGTAGAAACAATTTTCACTCAGAATTTGCTAGTAAATTGCACAAACAATTACAAAGACTTTGGAAAATAATCTGTCATTCTATCTGTTTTTGGGCCTCTGTATCTGTGAGGCCTCTTATCTTTGTACTTACACACATTTCTTGATTTCTCTCTGTGGTTAGGACAGGAGTCATGTTAGCGGAAGGAAGTGGCATGACAGGAAGTGATGTCGTACATCCTCATGCGAGGCACTGTTGCACTGAGTTTGTGAGGAGCTTCAGCTTCACTCATTGTGAAGTTGTGAGAGCTCTGAATGACTCGCAGTGTTTTGCAGCAGAGGAGGTTTAGCTGTATTATAGGTTCAGCGTTTCCTCTGTGAGCCACTGAAGAATGTGGTTCTGAGAAACAATACACCTCCAACCACACATAATGACTGTTTTCATCTCTCTCTGTAGCAGTAAACATGAATCATGTGCAGTCCTTTTGGCACCGGCTGATGACATCATCTCCGATATACAGTGGCACTTTCTAATGACATCATCCGTTTGGAATGCTGCTCTGTTATTTAGTTTAAGATTATATTGTGCGCAATTTTATGAAACAACCTCTCAGGTTTTGTGAGTGTCTATCATTCCATGTATCTGTTATTCTATCTATCTATCGTTCTGTTGCTCTGTCTATAGTTCTATCTATCTATCTATCTATCTGTCACTCTGTCTATGATTCTGTCGCTCTATCTATTGTTCTATCTGTCATTGTGTCACTCTATCTATCATTCTATCTAATGTTCTTCTCAATCATTCTGTTGCTCTATCTATTGTTCTGATGCTGTATCTATCGTTCTGTCTTATTCTGTTGCTTTATCTTTATCTTTATTATCTTTATCTCGTTTTGCTGCCCTATCTATCGTTCTGTTGCTGTATCTATCATTCTATCGCTCTATCTATCGTTTTATCTATCGGTTTGTTGCTCTATCTACTGTTCTAACTATTTATCATT
>NW_015781560.1:0-1167 GCF_001515625.1 Sinocyclocheilus rhinocerous | reverse complement strand
CCCTTCTAGCCTTAACCACAAATCAGACAGGAGAGTAGATTAACTCTGGTGGAAATGGTGTGTCGGTGCTGCCCTTTTTCAATAATCTGTTACACTTGGACCTACATCGTAATACCAAAGAAAAGATCTGTTGCTACTTCCGTTTCATTGTGACTTTAAAGTTGCCATTTTATGTTGCCATTGTTTTGCAAACAAACTGCTCAGTGCAATAGCTTAACACACTTAACATTGCATGCTAACTTAGCTTAAACCTACGAAATTCACGTAACATACATGTAATCACAAAAGTCATTACACTTTTTGATCAGGCATTGTTCGTGACACTGTCAACTTTTTTATTTTCACTCAGCAACCAAGAAAAACAATAGTGATTGCTAACCAAAAAATGGAAGGCACGTGACATTTTCTTACAGATGAGTGCAAAATCTCATTCTTAACTATACACATACATAGAGCATATCACATCACATATGGTAAACACATAAGCTCAAACGTCCATGTGCCCGATGCTTAAGAATCAATAAGGTTTGTTCTAGTGTTCAAGGCACATGTGACATGCACACGCTTCCGTGGTTGCCAGATATGATGTGCTGTATGCATGTTTATATTTGAATAAAAGCCTAAATTCATGTTCATCATATACAGTATATTGATCGTATCCCTTCACAAGACTTGGATTAAACCACTTGATTCACATGGATCAGTTTTAAGATGCCTTTATGACCGTATTGGGTCTTCAAAGTGTTGGTTACCTGGACAGAAATCTTTCAGGTTACAATAAAAATATCTTAGTGTTTCAAAGGTTTACCAAAGTCTTATGAATTTGAAATGACATGAGGGTGAGTAAATGATTTCGAATTTTCATTTCTGGGTGAACTATCCCTTCCTCATTTCCAGTGTCATGTTTATAACAGCCGTTAACACCATTGCATTTTTAGCGTCGCCTGCCAGTCCGTGTGTGCCGCAAAGAACAGACTGAGATCCACATGTAGCTTTGGACGACTGATAACAGAACAGACAAACAGTGGGTTGATTCTGGCACAAGACACTGTCTGTTGTTCTGTTTTTTGTGTATGTGTGCGCACACACTTTATGACTACTATTAGCAAGGCTACAGAGGTACACTGTACTGAGCTGAACAAGGGAGGAATGGTTCTTCACGGCGTG
>NW_015781559.1:0-1167 GCF_001515625.1 Sinocyclocheilus rhinocerous | reverse complement strand
TTTTCAAAAAAAAAAAATTTGGGGGTGAACTAAAAAGTGCCCATTAGCAAAGATGGTGTAATATTTGCTGTGAAAATCCTTGATGAGGTTTTGAAATAACTTGATTTGACCTTTTTTCTGTCTTTAGGAAAATGTGGTAACGTCTGTGGACTAGCTTCAACTGTAGCATCTTGGTTTCTTTGAAATAAAGTCATGTTGCATTTTGAAAAGTCAAATTCAGAGTGTAGTTTGTGCAATTACCTTATGAACCATCTGTAAACAAACTGCTTCATAACTATCAATTCTGTTTCTATTCAATTAGTCTAAAGGCAAAATATAAAAATTAATGATGATATCTTGGTTTATCACATAAGTACTGCAGAAATTGATTTCGCCACAGCACCACATTGTATACCTGTCAAAATGAAGGATTAAAGTCAATTTTTAAGAAACCTGTTGTGAAATGATGCTCTGGACCACAACAATTTGGGAAGAAAGTTAATAGAGGTGCCTACTTGGAAAACTTTGGCCCCTCCTACAATATGACCTCAATAATGCAACAGAGGTTTAATGAATATTTTATGCAATTTAAAGAGTACAAAGGAAGGTACAACACTAGAGAAGGTCTGTGGCATCTCAAGGTAACAATTCATAATTTGTCCATTTTTATACTTTTTTTTTTTTTTACATTTGTCCATTAAAATCAGTTTTCTAAAATAGGATTAAGAATCCTCAATTTTTGCCGGCCTTTTAAGCATCACCCTTGGCTTCCCAGTGGGTTCACCTTTACATAAGGTGAGTTTCACAATCACAACAGATAAAATGTAATTGATTTAAAATTGAGATTAAATGCATATTTAGTATTACATTATTCTTTTATGTAACTTAATATTCAGTAAGTTTAAAATTGAATTACATTTAAATGTAGTTGAACTAACGTTGAAGTTAATAATGGTAAAACTTTAGTTGCTTATTAGAATGCATAATACTAGCATATTGGCTCTTTAGTAGTATTTATAAAGCACATATTTATGCCTTATTCTGCATAAATCATATTTTAGATCCCTTAATTCTACCCCATACCTAAACTTAACTATATTACTACTATTAATAAGCAACAAATTAGGAGTTTGAGGCAAACTCATACAGTAGTTAATAGTGAGAATTGGTCCTAAAGCTATTGTGACT
>NW_015781558.1:0-1166 GCF_001515625.1 Sinocyclocheilus rhinocerous | reverse complement strand
TATGTTGCCAAGGCAATAATTCTAAATTCCATTGAGCTTGAGGTTTTCCATCTAGTATTTTTTATGTTTTATTTTATTTCATATTTATTTTAATGAATTCATTCCTCTTTCAAGTTCTGGGCATTCTCATTAAAACCAAGATTGTTGGAGCATTTTTCAAGAAAATAATACTCAGTCTTTCTGCTTCAAAATTTAGTTAAATTCAATGTGTTACTTGCTGTTTCTTTGTAATTATTTAAAAAATTGTTTCAAAGTGAATCCTACAAATACATTTGCCTTTATTTATTTAGCAGGCACTTTTATCCAAAGTGACTTGCAGATGCAGAAGTTGTTGTTAAAGTTGTTTTCACTTGTTTGTTTTTTTGGTCTCTCCTCGATTATTTAGAATTGTGGGATATAAACTCAGAACTGGAAGATATAAACTCGCAATTCAGAATAAACTCAGAATTCTGACTTTCTTTTTTGCTAAAGAAAGTTTATATCTTGCAGTTCTGCCTTTTTTCTCTCCGCCACTAAATAAATAGTATTTCAGTCTTTCTACTTCAAAATTTCAAAAAGTTCAATTCAATGTGTTGCCTGCTGTTTCTTTATAATTATTTTTTAATTTTAATTTTAATGTATTTTTCAGAATTATATTTCTGAGTAAAAATGGTTTCAAAGCAAATCCTACAAACATATTTACATTTTAAATCTCTAAGTTAGAAATAAACTCAGAAATGCAAGATATAAACTCAGAATTTCCTTGTTTATATTTTGCAGTTTAATACTGTTATTACATCTCATAATTCAGAGTTTATTTCTCACAGTTCGGACTTTTTTCTCTAATTCTGAGTTTATCACATTTTTTTTATACTATTCAGGTTTTCTACTTAAAAATGTCACGTTCTTTGTAAATATTTTTGCATTTTAATTAAATGATATAACATTTTTTATAATTAAATTGCACAGTGAGAATAGTTTCAAAGTGAATCCTAAAAACATATTTACATTCATTGAGCACAATTCAGTTTGTTTGTTTCCACCACAAAAATAAATTCTATCAAGTTTTTTTTACTTGTTTGATGTGTTACTTTATTTCTTCGTAGGGCTGGGTGATTTTTCAGATTTTATCGATTAATTTGAATTGAATGTTTTGCCACGATTTTATTTTTTAGAAATCGAGGAAT
>NW_015781557.1:0-1166 GCF_001515625.1 Sinocyclocheilus rhinocerous | reverse complement strand
CACACACACACACACACACACACAAATTAAAATATACTCTGCTAATGCAGTACATTATACATGGCAGTGTTTCAGAATGAAATACACAGGTAACTCATTTTTTAAACTAAATAAAAGAGTCGTTAGTCGCCCTACATTACTTGCGTTGCATGTTTTTGATTCACAAAAAGAACCAGCTCATATGAATCATTTGTTCGTGAGTCAAACTACACTGGTCGTGCTGTGTGGTTTTGATTCACTGAAATGAACCAGCTCATAACAATCTTTCGTTCCAGTAGGCCTAATGTGTTTGATGATTCATAAAAACACTCCGGCCCATATGAATCATTTGTTCATGATTCAAGGTACACTGATCGCGCTGCATGTTTTTGTAATTTATTCAGGAACCATTGGCTACTACTGGTCGCCTTTATGTTTGTTTGTTTTTGCGTGCAGTTCGCTTGAACTCAATAGAAAAATGTTTTTGCCCAGTTATTTTTTGTTGCATTACATTCAGTACAGAAGGAGAACTTATTTAGAAACTGAGGTAAAATATGAGTTCTTTTGCAGTGGCACTTAACATTTCAGCAGTGGGGAACTGTACAATACATTTTTACACAGCCAATGAAAATAAGAATAAAAGATCATTCTAAGGGTCTATATCGGGAGCGTTCAAATAAAAATAGCGATTACCTTCATTTTTTTTACTCAGCTCTTATGAATATAGTCATGGCCTCCAGTTCCTTAGCTATTGCTTACATTAAAACTCTTGTAAAACACATTCTAAAACATGTATTACAGTAGTTCATTCTATAGAAGAACAAAACATAAAGCCTACCTTGCCATGATGTTAGTGTCCAATGGAATTTGGGGAAACGTAGTCCACTGGAAACAATTAAGCAAATAGGCTTTGTGGCATATGAGATCACAGACCATTTATTGCAATTTAAATTTAACAACTCAAAAACCTTGACCATTAGAACCAGTATGAAAAGTTTACAAAATTCTACTGCAAGACTGAAAACCTGTAAGTATTTTTGGGGTTTAATTTGGTCATTATCTAGAAGTGGGACCGCACTGTTGCCTTTGTGGGAACAAAAAGGGAGAGAATTTCGCCTGAAATCTTCTTCACCATTAACTGCGGTGATAATTTATGGCACTGAATCTGGTGCCAAGAGACCATTTGG
>NW_015781556.1:0-1166 GCF_001515625.1 Sinocyclocheilus rhinocerous | reverse complement strand
CGCTATTTCTATATTTCTACATATTTACTAATAGTATGTCGGAATTTTAATGTTTTATCTCATAATGACTTCTCATAATTATGACTCAGTATGTCATGATTATGACTTCTTTTTGCAGAAGGGTTAAACATCCAAAAACAAGTCACTTAAACATATATGATTGAGTTTTAATATGTTTTGCTTTATTAGATCATTAGTCTTGAGTCTTTAATTACTATGAACAGAACAACCAATTAAACCAATAGGGCAATTATCATGAGTTCAGAACTGGTTTAATCATTTCTACAGCTTCAGACTGATACATTTGCATATTCTTCTATTTTATAATTGAACTTTGTGGATGAAATAATACGTGTTATGTAAGTGGTGAACATACTTTGACAGAAACATCTCAGGTTCACTCTTGTCCACCTCCTCTTCACTCAAAGCTCCCAGTTCTTTAGCCTTGGATTTGTTTTTTCTCCCAAACCTGGATGAGGGTTTGAAGAAAGCGAGGATGGAAAGAAAGAAAGAGCACAGACAAAGAGAGAAAAGGTGAGGATGTGTTATGTTTTCAGTAATGAATGACTCAACAGATTCCCTGTGCTTCCAAGTACCAAAGCAGAATTTGCTCTAGAAGATCTAATGATTGTACCATGTACCAGCCTGCAAACACACACACACACACGCCTGCAAAACCAAGCAGTATCAGTGTCCAATGCCCTGCAGTGATTTCTCTAGCCCATCTCCACGCCAAACCTTCAGAAACTCACATATTCTTCTGCTCTGATCTGAGGTCAGGCGGGGTCTCTGTGCTGACAGGCAGATAAAGACAGAAGAGGAAAAGGTTATATCAAGAATAAAGCTAATAATTATAGAGAGTGGGTGAGATGATCACACGATCTCAGGCCAGTGAGGCCGTAATGAAACATCAGTGGCAGTTGTAAAAAGAAACAGCTTCTGGAACACTAACTGGACGATCAATGTGAAACTCATGAATAGTTGCTTAGTAGTATTACTCTTCTTCTACAATAAAATCCAACCAAAAAGTAAAAAACTATTTAAAAAAAAGAATATATTGTTTTAGGAACATTACTTTATTTATTTATTTTTTGCATTGTGATATTCTTTTCATGATATTTAAGCACATTTCCCCCTCAAAAATAAAATAAAATAAAATAAAATAA